>NC_064921.1:761179082-761482113 GCF_023897955.1 Schistocerca gregaria
ACGATGACGACGTTCCAGTGCAGCCGGTGGTGGCCGCGGCGCCAGCGCAGCCCGCCGCCCCCGCGGCTGTCGTTCCGGTGCAGGCAGCGCCAGCCGCTGCCGCCCCCGCCGCCGCCGCCGCCGCCGCCGCAGCCGCAGCCTCCGAAGAAACCGCCGCCTCGGCGGACTACACAGCGCCGGGTGAGCAAGCACAGCCTCTGCAGTACGACGACGCGGAGGCGGACGCCGAAGCGGACAGCCAGGCGGAGGCGGAGTCCGCCGAGGAGGCGGCGGAGGCCGTGCCCGACGCGTCGGAGGTGCGCCCGGAGGCGGTCGCGGCGCCGCCCCCCGCCGTCCAGGAGCCGGTCGGCGCCGGCGGCGACGACGACGACGACGATGACGACGACGACGACGACGACGACCTGGGCGTCGGCGACCTCGACGAGGACGACGACGACGACGATGACGACGACGATGACGAAGACGACGACGAAGACGACGACGATCTGGACGTCACCGACGACGTCATCGAGGCGAAGAGATCACGTGAGTCCGCAAAAGCCAATCTTGCCTGATTACGCGCCCGGTCGCGGGGCGCCCGGCGAACGTACGAACACTCTCGCGCGTCTCGTTATTTATTTTAATTTATATATTTATTTTAAATATTTATTCGACGCCTACGTGTGGAAGATGAGAAGTGAGCGGTTGGCTTCGCAACTACTGAAGAGACACGTGTGGACTTCTCACAGACTACCTTTTTTTTGTGGTGCGAAAAGGGCGCTACCTTTGGGCTGAAAATAACTCGACCAAAGTAGAAAGACTATTAACCTTCTTCTGTTGCCCTGTACACTCGGAAATCTGTGCTGCCTATAATGTACGCATGGAGGATGAGTCCTGGTTTCGCGACCAGTAAATGTCACGTTGTGTGGTGACTGTAGATGCTCAGGGATCTAATGTGTACATTTTTACTGACTGAATCCGTGTAATGTGTCAGAAATTACAGAGTGATTCAATACACAACTTTTAATCAAAAAATGTGTTGTTATTTGAGCAGAAACATGTACCTGTCGAAAACCTCAAACTACTAAGCGGCGTGACATCTACTAATTCACGATAACTGTTCTTACAAGACTAATAATCTACTAACGAACATGTAGCACATTTCAATGTAACACTTATAAAACAGTACGAACATTTTAACTCATCAACATAAACATCTGGTTTCGGCATGAAATATCACTTCTTTGTTTATTAGCTGTCTAACTGGCTTCTCATCTAACTGTTTTCGAATAACTGAGGGTGCTTCAATTTGTTAACACTTGAAATTCGGAAACGCCTTCGTAAATATATCCTTCTTATAATCAAGGTTGTTCAGTATAGTTTTCCATTCGTCGTCTACCTGAGGTTCTGAAACTGTTGGTTATTACCGTTCAAAATTTCCTGCAAACTACTGCATGTTTACCTGGTTGCGAGAACTGTCACTGGCTAAAATCTCTAATATTAAAAGAACCATGTTTAATCCACCTGTAAATGCTTCTAACTACATATGAAATCTATTTCACATTTCAATTCTCTTCAGATCCCAATTTGCACTTTTAAACTGTGATAGAAAAGTGGCCAACATTTCTTTAACACAGAATAACTCAAGGATTCTACCACGAATTCAAATGACTGATAAATCTCACGAAAAGGATCTATCCCTCTCTCTTTCTTTCTTTTTTTGTCAGTCAACTGATGTCAAAGTTTTATGATTTCGATCTAGAGGGCGTTCTGGTCGTGTCTTGCAGGGCAGTTTCTGTTAGCCTGGGTAAGATCATGTCAGTTTAGGGCTATGTGCAACCAGGAAACATGGTATCCTTTTCTTACTATTTACAGCTCTCTATCTGTCATGCAATACACGTTAATGGAAGATCAATTAATAAAATTTCCTACGTGAAAGAAACGACAGGTCTTTCAATGGGATAAAATTAAAAGAATTACCTACTGCACTCACTGAGTTTATTACACCATCGAACATCTACGGTTTAATCATTATATTTGAACTGCCCTAGTACGATTTGTGAACCGACTGAAAGCGGTAACTCATCACTGGCTCCTCTTCCTCCGTTCCAAAGATCACAATGACTCTCCCGCAATGACAACAGCAGTCCAGAAAATGGATGTAGTGAAAACTGTGGCTTTAGTACAAGTGTAATATCATAGCTGGAAACGAAGTTGTTTTGCTCTTGGAGGATCAGTGGCAGAAAAATCCATCCTCCATTAGAATCCCAAGCCTACGTCCGTTCTCTATTTCTACAGCAATGCTGGCGGCAAGACCAAACTTCAAGTCGCTTCTTGAGGCATGCTAGAGACAGCAGTTTTAACCCGTTTTAAATCGGTGGATAAATTCCAAGTTTCCTATCCTCTGGGGTTCATCCCAGACGGTACTAGAATTTGTTTCCTCTAACGAATTACTTCTTTCACCTCAGGCAATAACATGTAATGTGAAACATGCGAAGTTGCACTGTGGTTCGGAATCCACGATAAACTGTACGTATCTCTGTAATTTGTTTGTGTAAATCAGTTCAATGATGAAGTAATGCAAGAGCATATCACCTACAATAGAAGCATGCCTAGTGAAACAGTGCGGTGTTGAAACTAAGCTTTGGGTTGAGAACAACTTAACATATTTTAAATGACCAACACGGATCATGCTCGAGCCAAGACTTATAGTATATCATCAGCGTTTGACGTTTGAGTTGGTTTATAAGCAACTTATATTTACTTAGTTCCTCACTGGTGCCTGTTAGATTAGCGTACGGTTCTCAACATTTATATGCAGCCAAAGAAACAGAACTGCTGATCACAGAGTCAATACAAGAGGCCCAGGTGCTCCGCCCGTCCCTTTTCCCCCACTACTGCGCACGATTTATTTAGAAGAGCTCATATACGATCACTTATTCCGCAGAATCGTTTGTTTCGACTTCTTCGACTGGCTGCTGTTTCATCGATGATCTGCCGCTACACCATCACTACTAGCTTACATTCTCAAAGAATTATCCTTCATCGTCCGGGATGAGAATATCAGCCACTCGCGCTGACGAAACGTCTGCTTATCAGCCAAACAATCATCGGCAAAACCAGAAAAAGTCGCTTCCAGGCAACAAGCAAAGAATTCGCTGTGAAAGTCGGATTGATTACACACGAATCACTTGCTTCGACATTATAATTACGAACCAGTCCTGAATGTACTGGTGGTGTTTTTGAAACGAAGGCGCCCGTTTTCAAACAGGGCTGCAATAACGATGCTTTGCATGATAGGGCTTGCCTGAGGGGAAAAAACCTCTTCTCTATAAGAAGCTCCTTCTGTTGAGTTTGTCAGAAACATCAAGACTCATTCCGTACAATCCAACATGTTCCCTCGCCATTCCTTGTAAGCTCACCGTCAATTTTTACGAATGAGGGCGTTGTCCAAGTTGCCTCACGTTACTCGATTATAGGAGGAGGATTTTGTGATCTGTTGCTAGATATACGTACATTGCGATCCCAATCTCCAACGACCTATCATTTTTTTTCTGAAGCATTGTCTAAAAGGAGGCGAGAAACGTGAAAATGGATGCATGGCTCTTTCTCATCGGCACTTGTGCCACATTGTATTTGCTCTACCCTCTAACTTCAGTAAGAGTGTTGCCACCGTCGTCGTTCCTATTAACAACGGCAAAGTTAAAACTGTGACCTTATAACTGACACCTTGTGCTTCCTGTTACTAACAGAGAGTGGTGACTTGGCTTCGTACGCTTCTAACGCTTTTGTGGAAGACGCCTGACTAACACTACACTGACAGACTGGACCATCAGACACCCAACAGACTGCCGGCGCCAAACCGCCAACTACCAGGTAAGTCCTGACTCCAGCACAGCAGCATCATCACATCTACGGCGGCAACCTCAAGGTAAGTGACCATCACCTGTTACAGGACACCGAGAATTCTATAAAGGCTTCGTAGATCTACATATACAAACACTATCTGATCAGACTCCTATTACTGTCCACCCTTTGCCTCCATGACGACGCGAACTCTGCTGGCCACACTATCAGGAGCTGTCTGAATGTCTGTGAAGGAATGGCAGCCCATTCTTCCTCAAGATCCGAAACCAGAGAAGGTAGTCATGTTGAACGCTGGCGTCTAGAGTGAAATCGACGTTCTGACTAATCTTATTGGTGTTCCATTTGGTTCAGGTCGGTACTCTCGGCAGGCCAGTTTACTTCTGGGATATTACTGTCCACAAATCATTGTATCACAGATGCTGCTGTATGACAGGGTGCATTATTATGCTGATACAAAAAATCATAACAACGAAAAAGACACCCATAATGTTACAGTACCTCCTCCGCACTTAACTGTTGACACTTTACATGCCGACGTTCTCCAGACATTCGCTAAACTCAAACCCTTCCATAGCATTGAGGCAGGATATAGCATGATTCACCACTTCGAATTATTCGTTTCCAATCACCCACTGTCCAGTCCTCAAGCGTCTCTTGCCATTGACTACAGAAATGTGTGGCCTGCGACGAGCTGCTCAACATTTTAACCCATTCTTTTTAACTCCCGGCGCACACTCGTTGCGCCAGCTGGTTTGCTGGTAGCACCTTGGAACTCACGAGTGATTCCTTCCGCTGATATGATGCAATGCTCGACAGTCCCTTTCCGTCAGTACTTGACTTCTGCCTGGTCTTGACTTTGCTGTGGTTGCTCATTCGCATTTTCATTCCACAATCGCATCACCAACAATCGACTTGGGTAGCTTTAGAAAGGTTGAAATGTCCCTGATTGATCGGTTACTCTGGTGACATCCAACGACTAATTCACACTCGAAGTCGCTGAGGTGCCCTGACCTAACAATCCTGCTGTTACTGCTTCTATACTGACAACACGATACTCCCCTCCTCTTGTACTTACGGGTCCACTTCTCGTGACGTGTAAAAAATGGTTCAAATGGCTCTGAGCACTATGGAGCTTAGCATCTGAGGTCATCAGTCCCCTAGAACTTAGAACTACTTAAACCTAACTAACCTAAGGACATCACACATATCCATACCCGAGGCAGGATTCGAACCTGCGACCGTAGCGGTCGCGCGTATCCAGACTGAAGCGCCTAGAACCGCTCGTCCACGCCGGCCGGCTCGTGACGTGTGTTTGTCAATTCCACATCACATAGGAGTGTCCCGATACTTTCGATCAGATAGTGAACATACTCAGCAAACCAATGTACAGTACTGGCAGAGTGTAGTTCGCCCCAAAATTTACGGTTTTCTGTCCCATTACATTCGCCTATTGAGGTCTCTATGCCAGTAAGATGCTGACGGCAGAATGGTGGCACTATCTTTCTCGATAACAGTTCTCTAATTTGGATAAAATCATTTTGGGCATTAGGCCGCGTAATTATGAAACCCTAAAACAACTTCCTTTAGGTTGAAACTTCCCGGCAGATTAAAAGTGTGTGCCGGCCGAGACTCGAACTTCGTCTCCTACCTTCGAAACTTTACAGAAGTTCTCCTGCGAACCTTGGAGAACTAGCACTCCTGAAAGAAAGGATATTGCGGAGACATGGCTTAGCCACAGCCTGGGGGATGTTTCCAGGATGAGATTTTCATTCTGCAGCAGAGTGTGCGCTGATATGAAACTTCCTGACAGATTAGGTTGTTTCTCGCTTTATCTCCTGGTATTCACAAAAGAATTTTCTTCCTCCAACTACTATCCATTCGTGTAGCTGCGTGTTGTGCTCTCTCCCGCTAAATTTTCATTACGGTCATAGTTATGTCTTGTACTCCATATTCGATTAAGTTGATACCTGAAACGTGGCAGTTGTTAGTTGTAGTACAGTATAGAGGGAAGATAGACCTCGCCATAGGAAAATTAAACAGACATTTGGAGAAAAGAGAAGAAGCTGTATGATTATCAAGAGCTCAGACGGCAACCCAGAACTAAGAAAGGAAAGCCGTAGGTAGAAGGAGTATATAGAGGATATACAAGGGAGATGGAGGCAATATTACAGAAATGGAAGAGGGCTTAGTTGAAGATGAGATGAGAGATATCATACTGCGACAAGAATTTGACAGAGTACTGGAAGACGTAAGTAGAAACAAGGCCCCAGGAGTAGACGACATTCTTTTAAGTTATTGAGACCCTTTCGAGAACCAACCTCATGACAAAATTATTTGTTGTACACGATATGTGGGATAGACTGTACACCCTCTGTCCTAAAGAAGAATTTAATAATTCCAAATGCAAAGAAGGCTAGTGCTGACGTCAAAATTAAGGTAGACATCTTTGTCTTAAATAATTCACTGCCACAGCGAAGTTACATAACGACATACCGAGAAAAGAAAAAAAAAGTCTTTTCGGGCGTTCATTGTAGCCCGTTTTTGCGGGTCACCGCGAAGGTGAGGAAATGCGATCATTACTAAGTGCGTTTCTGTCCATAGAGTGTATTATGTAATGGTCAGGACATCATTCCGATGGGGCATATGGAAGTCACAGCGCAATGAAGCCATTCGTAGTACTGTTGAGGCGTCCGTTGGTATGAAAGTTTTCATTATACATACAAACCCGAATGAGTGATACAACATTCCTGTTGAACTAACTCTTTGTAGTTTCCCTCTTCCTTAGATATAGCTGAGCACTAAATGCCATAATCTAGTTTCTGTTTCGAACTATTTGAAGATTTTTATTAAAAAACATATAATTTTTCGGGAACGGTCTAAAAACGAAAATTTTTTCTCTGCGTTTCGCCTTCTATCTGAGTTAGAATTATTCGGTCCGTTATCTCCCGTGAGAGGTCAAATTCTATTTTCACGTCCTCATCAGCGTCTGTTAAGCTCCAAATGCACAACCCAAGAACAGGTGAACGATCGATGAGACCTACTTACTGCGTGTAATAACTGGAGGCTGAACCGGCCAATAAACGGGCAGACTCTGCCGCGCCTGCGCACTAAGGTGATGTGCTCACTCCCTCACTGTTACGAAACGAGCGAATACTAATTAAACAACAGTAAAAAGGTCACGATGATTAGCGTAGGTACAATTGTGTGTGTGTGTGGTTTTTTTTTTTTTTTTTTTTTTTTTTTTTTTTTTTTTTTTTTTTTTTTTTTTTACTACTGGTACGGGTATCTTTCCTTGAGACAAAGCAAGTTTAACTGTACCATCGGCAATAATTCATAGAGCAGACTTCCCTCTATGCGTTAGTTTGAGCTTCGCTTATTGCTCAGCATCAGTGGCATACCGAATTAACGCTGCCAAACGTCCGCTCACGCTTGGCACACACTCGAAAGTCACGAAAGGAAGCAGAGTGCGTCGGGCTGTAAGTGAAGCCACGCATCCCCAGAATCAGGTGTAAGAGCCTGAACTACAACACATTGTTCAACACATTCTCGCCGTTGCGGAAGCCCGCGAACAACAATATGTTTGCTTAACATCTGTGGTATTCACGCAACACATACTGTTAAGGCGTTCAGAGTTTTTGGTAGTTTACACTTCCAATTTTCGCTCATTCTCATCGCAATTTTCGGTCAAAATACCCAATATTTCAAGGTTCCATCAACAAGATCCAGTTTTTATTGTTCGGAAGTCAAACTTGAGAATTTGTTCGAGAGAAGGATGATGGAAACTGTCATATCGTTATTTAGAGCTGCTGACTTGCTACTGAATGAACTATGTTAACTGTCTGCCTTTATATACCAGAATTCGAAGCTATGTGTCGAAACTTATTTTAGATTATGCTTGCGGATCTTGGAAACAGTGGAATGCAGTTTTTATCCTTTCCTCGCCAGAAAGTATGCCGCACAAGTGGCCGCAATAAAAAAAAATCAATATCCAAATATGATTTCTGAATGAAATACCATTTGCATAATATTTCCTCATATAGGGTGATCCAGCTACCTCTACCTATCGATTTTATGCAATCTTAAACACCTTCAAACACCACTTGCACAATTTTTACATTCCCTCCTTCGCAACGGGCAAACTGTTAGCACTACGGAAAAAACAAACAAGAAAAACTTATGAAAGTGCCCTTCAAACACGTTTTTCACGAATAACTTGAAGACTGTGGCTTCCAACGAAAACACACCCCAGTGCAAAAATTAATTACATTAAACTTCGTACAAAAAAGGCCGTCTTCTTTTTTTAAGGACTAGTAGTTTGTGCTTAGAAAGCGAGAGAATGTAAATATCTCGTGCTTGGTATCTGAAGACATTGCAGGTTGCATAAAACCCATAGGTAGGAGCAGCGGAGTCATCCCGCATACAGAATGCAGATGACATTACTCTTACCCGCACTGTACAGTTGCGCTGAAATAGTAATCAATTGCATATCCGAGTATGTACAGAACTGATCCAAAAAGCAAGTACCGTTCGCGCATGTCTCCCACGCATCTGACAACGCGATGGTCGCACTTGCGCAGTTGTATACCTCAACTCGAGAAAGAAATAGCCTATCCATTTTGTTTCACTATGTTAACGTTTGAAGGCATTCTTTCACGGTAATCACGTTAAAAACTATGCATCGGTTGGACAGCTGTGAAAGAAGTGCCGTTTTCAAGTTTTTGAATGTGACAGATGTTTGACTGTGAGAAATTTATCATCAGATAAGTGAAACTTAAGGAGAGAACGCGATGAGTGAGGTAGTGTCCGAAAGTGGGTTTCGATGTTTAACGAAGGAAGGGATAATGTCCACGAGGAAAAGGGCAACCGGAAGCCCGCTATTGAGTACCGTAGTATTGGTGCGCTGCATCCACGACCAAGTTCGTTGCAAAAGGCGAATAACAATTTATGATGGGTCGCTTCATTTCCATAAAGTGTTGTGATCTATATTCCACGACACTGTGACTGAACACTATGGCACCGATACGATTGTTTGTGAGGAAGAGAGAGAGGAGGGGGGGGGGGGGAGGGGGTTGATCTCGGGATATGGTGTACTTTTTAACATTTTGGAAGACGAATGGCGACTTAGAAGTAGCCACAACAAATTTTCAGACCCCAGTATGTTAAAAACCTGTGTAACACTCACTTTTAAATCTCTTTTTTAAAGGAAAACACCGAAACGCACTTTTTTTCTTTCCCTGAAAGCTAGGGGGGAAGGGGAGCGGTTCCCCCTAGCTCGTAGGTATGGGCGCCCTTGACTGAACATTTGCAGTACAAAAAATCATGTGCGCGATGGGTACCAAAAACACTAACTGTTGTTGAAAAACGTAAACGCATGGGAACATCCTTGTAGTTTTTCCGGCGTTATGTGACAGAAGGAAATGATTTTTTGAAAAGGATTGTCATAGGCGATGAGACATGGATTTGTTACGAGACATCTGAAACGAAACGACAGTCACTGGAACAGCGTCATACTGATTCCCCAAAACCCAAACAGGCACGCCTATCTTCAAGAAAAATCGTGCGCACTGTGTTTTGGGACTGTCGAGGGTTTTGTTAGTGGACTGGATGGAACGACACGCGACAATCTGTGACACACTGAAGAGTTAACGGCGCGTGATGCATGACAGGCGTGGACTACTGACTTGAGGTATTGTGTTCGCGCATGAGACAGCGTTACGACAAGCTGCACTCGTAACGAGGACGCTTCTTGATTCATTTCGCTGGGAACAATTCTCTCACATTTCGCGACCTAGCTCCGTCCGACTTCCATTTGTTTTCCCATCTCAAGTAATCTTGCCTATTAGCACTATGCGAGTAATGTTGAGATCAATATTAACGCCCAAATCTCGTTCAAGTCACAGACGGCCGAATTCCACGAAGCAGGTGTGTTGCAGTTAATGACAAGATATGACACATGCCATATTCGCATGGTGAATATGCCGAAAAGAAGTTAAAGGCGTGTACGTTTTTCTGTAATAAAATACACATGATGACAAATTGTTGACCTTTTCTGATATCCAAAGGGTACTTGCTTTCTGGATCAGCTTTCTACTGCACTTCATGCCAGTTTGACGTTTGTTGAATGTGACATTCATACTGTTGTAGTTTTAATGGCCAGCAGCATAAGATTCTTGTGTTTCATGATTTTGAGGCAGAAGCGAAGAATCAGACTATGTCCAAATGATCGTGAAGGAACGTGTAGAGGCTCTAGATGTCACCGCCAGACATCGTTCTGCTTCAGCAGTTAAATCTGCACCTGGAGATTTACGAAATAGATCCATAAACGTATTCGGTTTTCGTAGCAGGTGACGCATTGGGTGCGTGACAGGTGTGGCGCGCGGCAGGCAGTGCCGTCTAGCGGTATGGGGTAGAGGGGGGGGGGGGGGGCAGCCAACCAGCCAGCAGGTAGCAGCGGGCCGTCGACCTCTGCTCGTTGTCCCACATCGGGATAACGGCCTCCGGCACCTACAGCCGCGTCTCGAGTCGATATCAGTCGAAGTGCAGCCATTCACTTTTTACCCTTCCATTTACGCCGCTGCGTAAAGGAGGTACGCCGGAAGAAGTGATTGGCAGTTTAGATATTTTCGAATGAACGTTTCACTAATATCGGGATGAAGAGGAAAACAGCAACATCTGAGTTATAGCCTTAGCCACATTGAGGTCATGAGACACGAAGCACTAGCATGGTTTTTGAAGAAGATCGGGGGTTATCCGTGGCCTTATTGAAAATAAATAAACAAATTAAAAGAACCCTTCGTTAATGCACACATCATAAAAAGTTTTGCATCATCTCATTTCCGAGAGTTCCGGAACCTGTACAGAAAACTGGAATAGAGATCAACATAAATGTCATTTCCACCCTTTTCAATGCTCATGAAAACTACATATTGTATGTTGTACCACCATACAGCGAGACATTCGGAGGCGGTGGTCCAGATTGCTGTTCACACCAGTAGCTCTAATACCCAGTAGCACTTCCACTTTCACTGATGCATGCCTGTATTCGTCGTGTCATACTGTCCACGAGTTCATCAAGGCACTGTTGGTCCATATTATTCCACTCCTCAACGGCGATTTGATGTAGATCCCTCAGAGTGGTTGGTGGGTCACGTCGTTCTTAAACAGTCCTTTTCAATCTATCCCAGGCATGTTCGATAGGGTTCATGTCTGGAGAACATGCTGGCCACTCTAGTCGAGCGACGTCGTTATCCTGATGGAAGTCATTCACAAGATGTGCACGATGGGGGCTCGAATTGTCGTCCATGAAGACGAATGCCTCGCCAATATGCTACCGATATGGTTGCACTATCAGTCGGAGGATGACATTCGCGTATCGTACAGCCGTTATGGCGCCTTCCATGGGCACCAGCGACGTAAGTCGGCACCACATGCTAACCCAAAACAGCAGGGAACCTCCATCTTATGCACTCGCTGGACAGTGTGTCTAACGCGTTCAGCCTGACCGGGTTGCCTCCAAACACGTCTCCGACGATTGTCTGGTTGAAGGCATATGCGTCACTCATCGGTGAAGAGAACGTGATGCCAATCCTGAGCGATCCATTCGGCAGGTTGCTGGGCCCAACTGTACCGCGCTGCATGGTGTCGTGGTTGCAAAAATGGGCCTCACCATGGACGACGTGAGTGAAGTTGCCCATCATGCAACCTATTGCGCACAGTGTGAGTCATAACATGACGTCTTGTGGCTGCACGAAAAGCATTATTCAACATGGTGGTGTTGCTGTCAGGGTTCCTCCAAGCCATAATCCGTAAGTAGCGGTCATCCGCTGCAGTAGTAGCCCTTGGGCGGCCTGAGAGAGGAATGTCATCGCAGTTCCTGTCTCTCTGTATCTCCTCCATGTCCGAACAACATCACTTTGGTTAAATCTGAGACGCCTGGACACTTCCATTGTTGAGAGCCCTTCCTGGCACAAAGTAACAATGCGGACGCGATCGAATCAAGGTATTGACCGTCTAGGCATGGTTAAACCACGGACGACACGAGCCGTGTACCTCCTTCCTGGTGAAATGACTGTAAGTGATCGGCTGTCGGACCCCCTCCGTCTAATAGGCGCTGCTCATGCATGGTTGTTTACATCTTTGGGCGATTTTAGTGACACCTCTCAACAGTCAAAGGGACTGTGTCTGTGATACAATATCCATAGTCAACGTCTATCTTCAGGAGTTCTGGGAACCGGTGTGGCCGGCCGGGTTGGCCGAGCGGTCCTAGGCGCTTCAGTCTGGAACCGTACGACCGCTACGGTCGCAGATTCGAATCCTTACTCGGACATGGATGTGTGTGATGTCCTTAGATTAGTTAGGTTTAAGTAGTTCTAAGTTCTAGGGGACTGATGACCTCAGAAGTTAAGTCCCATAGTGCTCAGAGCCATTTGAACCATTTTTGAACCGGGGTGATGCCAAACTTTTTTTGATGTGTGTAATTTGACGAAGACAAGTAAACCTAAATTACAACTTCGCTCATGCTGTGCGAACGTCTTTTTCAGTGTGATGTGCTGCGGAGGCAAGGTTAAAGAAAACCAAGACTTGCTCATAGCATTCGTCAACCTAGAAGAGGCGTTCGATATTGTGAAATGGTACATGATTATCAAAATTCTGAGAAGAATAGAAGTAAGGTGCAGGGAAAGACGGCTTATATATAATATGTACAAGAACCAAGAGGGAACAATAAGACTGGAAGCCAAAGAGTGAAGTGCTCGGATTAAAAACGGTGTAAGACAGAGATGCAACCTTTCACCGCTACTGTTTAATCTATGCATCAAAGAAACAATAAACGAACGGTTCAAGAGTGGTATTAAAATTCAGTGTGAAAGAATATCAGTGATAAGATTCGCTGGTGATATTGCTATCCTCAGTCAATGCGAAGAAGAATTATAGGTTCTGTTAGAGGGAATGAATAGTCTAATGAGTATAGAATGTGGATTGAGAGTAAAGCCGAGAAAGACAGAAGTAATGAAATGTAGCAGAAAAGAGAGTAGCGAGAAACTTAACGTCAGAATTGGGGATCACGAAGCAGACGAAGTTAACGAATTCTGCTATCTTTGAAGCAAAATTACCGATGACGGACGAAGCAAGGAGGACATAAAAAACAGATCAGCACAAGCAAAGAGCTCATTCGTGTCTAAGATAGGTCTACCGATATCAAGCATTGGCCTTAGTTTGAGGAAGAAATTTCTGAGAATGTAAATTTGGAGTACAGTGGGAAAACCGCAACAAAAGAGAAGCGAAGAGTTTGAGATGTGGTGCTATAGAAGAATGCTGAAAGTTAGGAGGACGAATAAGATAATGAATGAGGATGTTCTCCACAGAATCGTCGAAGGATGCAAAATATGGGAAACAATGACAAGAAAAAGGGACACAATGGTAAGACATGCATTAAGGCATCAGAAAATAACCTCCAAGTGCTTGAGGGAACTTATGGGGTAGAATGTGTAGGAGAAAACAGAGATTGGAATACATCCAACAAATAATTGTACTCGTAAGATACAGTGCTACTCTAAGATGAAGAGGTTAACGCAGGAGAGGAATTCGTGGCGGACTGCGTCAAACCAGTCACGAGAAGAACGAAGTTGCGAATTGAGGTAAAAAGTTTATTTACAATCACTTTAAAGCGCATGAAATGTCATCAGATGTCATAAAATGTCAGTCCAACGTACTTGATATAAATAATAACATGTCAGCAATAACAAAATATAATACGTAATGTTGTATTACTGCCGTAGCCAATAGAAGCACCGCAAGTAAATAATGATATGGTCAGTTTCGTAAATTGTGAAAAATGGGATTCACTACAGATCGCTGTGCAACGTTCGTGGCGATAGGTACTTCGAACCGCTAACAGCGTATTTATGTCTTATTTCCTTTCGCGTCTTGAGCGAAGAAAAGTAACTATCCACGAGCGGTAGCCATAAAGTTTCAACTATTATCTCAAAAGATTCACTTTATGTAATTACTTTTTTGTTTGTTTGCAGTTACATGTCTGCTGTTCTGATAAACACTGCAATTTCCTTTGCACAGTGCCGTAGCAAGCCGCTAGAGAAGCCTAAACAAAATGGCACTGTCCACTGAAACAAAATGAAATGTCGTGTGGCGAGGGCCTCCCGGTGGGTAGACCAGATCGCATGGTGCAAGTTTTTTTGAGGTGACGCCACTTCAGCGACCTGCGTGTCGATGAGAACGAAATGACGATGATTACGACAACACAAACACCCAGTCCCTGAGCGGAGAAGATCTCCAACACAACTGGGAATCGACCTCTAGGCCTCCGGCATGTGAGGCGGCGCGCTGTCTACTCACCTACGGTGGCGGGCACTGTTCACTGATAAAGTCGAGTTGGTTTTGTTTGCAGTTGCGTTGTGGTGCAGTACGGTGGCACGTACATTTCAGCGTGTACCAGGATTGTGGAAATGCTTTTCTCATGCTCCCTACGCGAGTATGATAGCGGAAGAATTGCCCAACACTTTTCTGCGTACTTGTCAACATTGCAAGTTACACGCTGTCCAGTTACGTTAATGTGACCACCTCTCGAAAACTCAAATAGCCACCTTTTGGAGCGAGGACCGCCACCCAACGCGCAAGAAGAGAGTTAATGAGGTTCTAGAAGGTACCATCAAGGACGTGGAACCATGCCGACTCCAGTGTCGTAGCCAGCTGCGCTGGGTGTCTCGGTTGAGGATTCAAGGCGCAAACATCCCAGTCGAGATGGTCCCACAGATTACCAAATGGTTCAAATGGCTCTGAGCACTATGGGTCCTGAGGTCATCAGTCCCCTAGAACTTCCCACGCCCGGGTTCCCGGGTTCGATTCCCGGCGGGGTCAGGGATTTTCTCTACCTCGTGATGACTGGGTGTTGTGTGATGTCCTTAGGTTAGTTAGGTTTAAGTAGTTCTAAATTCTAGGGGACTGATGACCATAGATGTTAAGTCCCATAGTGCTCAGAGCAATTTGAATTTGAACCGTAGAACTTAGAACTACTTAAACCTAACTAACATAAGGACATCACACACATTCATGCCCGAGGCAGGATTCGAACCTGCGACCGTACCGGCCGCGCGGTTCCAGACTGTAGCGCCTAGAACCGCTCGGCCACTCCGCCCACAGATTATCGATTGGGTTTAAATCCTGAGAGTTTGGTGGCCAGTGAAGCACGATGAACTCATCCTGGTTCTCTTCGAACCACCCACGTACACTACGAGCTGTGTGACACGTTGCATTGTCCTGCTGGTAGATTGGTAGATGCCATCGCGCCGATGAAAACCAAACTGCGTAGTTAAGTGAATATGCTCCCCAATGATAGATGCGTAATTGTTTTAATCCATTGTGCCTTCCAGAATGACGAGATCACTCAGGCAACGCCACTAAAACATTCCCCAGACCCTAAAGCTCCTTCCTCCTGCATGAATCATTCCGACGATTGTTGCAGAACGATTGCTTTCGTACGTTTCACACCATACATGCCAATGGCCATCTGTCCGATGGGGCATAAAACGTGGTTCATCTGAAAAGGCCACTTGTCGCCACTCAGTGAACGCCCATTTCCGGTATTGGCGTGCAAATTCCAACTTCTGTCACTGAAGAACAGCAGTTAGTATGGTTGCAAGAAATGGGCACCTGCTGTGAAGGCTCATAGCAGCAACATTCGCTTATTAGATTAGATTAGATTTACTTTCATTCCAATTGATCCGTAGTGAGGAGGTCGTCCAGGATGTGGAACATGTCAGAAAAACAATACATGACAAATATTTACAACTAAAACTAATAAGCTAATGTACCATTCCACAGGTCCCAGGTGGAATGATCGTGATTTTTTAACGAACATTATATGAAAGAGTCATTTTACTAATACTAATGCACTGAATTTAAAATAAAAAAGTTTTTTATTTATTTATAAGGTAATAAACATGTCATACAACTACTATAATACTTATTTACAATGGATACATTACTGCACTGAATTGGTGCAGAAGTTATATTGTACTTACACACACACACACACACACACACACACACACACACACACACACACACACACGTACATATTTACAACGAACACATTACTGCACTGAAATTGTGTAGAAGTTATATATATATATGTATATATATATATATATATATATATATATATATATATATATATATATATATATATATATACAAATCAGTTGGTTTTACTGAGAAATTCATCAATGGAGTAGAAGGAGTTGGCCACCAATAAATCCTTTAGGCTTCTCTTAAACTGAATTTCATTGGTTGTTATGCTTTTTATGGCTGTTAGCAAGTTATTGAAAATGTGTGTTCCTGAATAATGCACACCTTTTTGTACAAGACTAAGTGACTTTAAATCCTTGTGAAGATTATTCTTATTTCTAGTATTGATTCCATGATTTGAGCTCTTGGTTTGAAAAAGTGATATATTTTTAATGACAAATTTCATTAAGGAATAAATGTATTGGGAAGCAGTAGTTAGTATCCCTAGTTCCCTAAACAGGCTTCTGCAGGATGTTCTTGAGTTCACACCACATATAACTCTTACTGCACGTTTTTGTGCCCGGAAAACTTTAGCTTGGCTTGATGAATTACCCCAAAAAAATAATCCCATATGACATTATGGAATGACAGTAAGCATAGTATGCCAGCTTTTTCATTTTTATATCCCCTATGTCTGATACAATTCGCATTGCAAATAGAGATTTGTTAAGACGCTTCAGCAGTTCTGTGGTGTGCTCCTCCCAGTTGAATTTATTATCAAGTTGTAATCCCAAGGATTTAACACTGTCCACTTCTTCTATCTTCTTGTCATCGTTTGTTAGACATATACTCGTGGGACACCCCTTACAAGTTCTGAACTGCATGTAGTGTGTTTTTTCAAAGTTTAGTGACAAAGAATTGGCTAGGAACCAGTGATTAATGTCCACAAATATTTTATTAGCTGATCTTTCTAAGACTACACTTGATTTGCTATTTATTGCAATGTTTGTATCATCGGCAAAAAAAACGAACTTGACATCTGGTAATGTTACTGATGAAAGGTCATTGATATACACAAGAGAAAGTAATGGCACCAAAATGGAACCTTGTGGGATCCCATATGTAATTAGTTCCCAGTTGGATGATGCCTGATAGCTTGATACACGTCTCTTTGCTAATAACACCCTTTGTTTCCTGCCAGAGATATAAGATTTGAACCATTTTGCAGCTTTTCCTGTTTCACTATAATATTTTAATTTACGTAAAAGGATATTGTGATTTACACAGACAAATGTCTTTGACAGATCACAAAATATACCAGTTGCCTCCAATTTTTTGTATAATGAATTAAGCACATTTTCACTGTAAGTGAACGCTCGTTGAGGAGACACTGTCGATAGCCCTCGGTTTATCTAGGCGGACAGTTGCTCAACAGGTGCACGCCTATTCGCCCTCTCACATATCCGCAGCCGTAGTTCTCGCCTGTCATCCACGGCTTGTGGTGCGCCACAGTTGCCAGTTTTGAAGTTTGAGTTAAAAACTTGCAGAAATGCTCTGTACACTGTTATATCTCCATTTCCTGTATATATTGTAGTTTTGGTGCTGTTATCTTGTGAAACCCTGGAGTCACTTATGAATAACCCTATATTTATGA
The DNA here is from genome assembly GCF_023897955.1 of Schistocerca gregaria. Lineage (NCBI taxonomy): Eukaryota > Metazoa > Arthropoda > Insecta > Orthoptera > Acrididae > Schistocerca > Schistocerca gregaria. Next base: position 761,196,604 of record NC_064921.1, read on the forward strand.
ATAACCCTGAATAACCTTGTAATGATTACGGTGAAATGATGTGTTTCTATTTCGGTACAAGTAAAAAAGTAGTTTTGTAGAAAGTAACTTTACAACTGTGTCCCCCTATTTCGACTTCTAATGTCGTTTTGAATGTAATATTTACACAACAAATTTATGTGGAACGAATAGTGTTGCAGGTCACTGTCTTTAGAAGCCATATGAAGTAGATCAGACAATGCACAGAGAAACGAAAAAAAAAAAATTACATCACGACAAAAGGCGGTCATCTACGCTAGAAGAACAAACACACAGTTATGAACATTCCCTAGCACTAATTTCTTAGCTTATAGCTAAAACATTGTTTCGAAATTACCTTTATATTCTTCACACCGCACAGGTACTGATGTCAAAATGGTTCAAATGGCTCTGAGCACTATGGGACTTAACTTCTTAGGTCATCAGTCCCTAGATCTTAGAACTACTTAAACCTAACTAACCTAATGACATCACACACATCCATGCAGGAGGCAGGAGTAGCGGTCGCGCGGTTCCAGACTGTAGCGCCTAGAACCGCTTGGCCACTTCGGCCGGCGTACTGATGTCAACAGAGATGAATTTAAAGCCATTGTTTCTAGCTGTATTTAAATGGACGATTAACTGCGAATCATTCAGACAGTGATGAAACTGTATATTGAAGACGCACCTTGGAAATAAATGCTACATTCACTCGCGTGAGTGTATACAACCAAAAATATACTTTCAGGTGTGAGTATGAAGACTTTTCAGCCGCAGTCATTTTCTGTAACATCCTTCGAGTTTGACATACCATGACGAAGGCCACGTACGCTATTGAATAGGATTTAAGTTAATTTTACAATATGGTGTGATCTACAGACGATTATTACGGAAATTGCAATCATACTTCGATTGAAAATTTCTATAATTCACTTATGTATTAATGACCTGTCGTTACGATATCTGTCCGCCCCGATAGCTGAGTTTTTAGCTCGGCGGTCTGTCACGCCAAGGGGCCCGGGTTCGATTCCCGGCTGGGTCTGAGATTTTCTCCGCTCAGGGACTGGGTGTTGTGTTGTCCTCATTATCATTTCATCATTATCAGTGGAAGGCAACGGGAAACCGCCACTGGCATCACTTCTCTAGACGCTCATGCGGTGGACCTCTCTGACGAAGCTTACCTCATGGCAAGACCTGCCGTAACGCAGAACACAAAGTTCAGTCACGATATCTCGGGAGAAACCTTAAAGCCCTACCACAGTTAATCTTAAACTACGTTTCCGACCTTCCGACAGAATCATTCTTTCGCTCCATGGCCAAATGTCTTGAAAACACATGTCAGACATCAGTCTGGTACAGGGCGGGGCAAACAAAAGTGGCCCAGGGAACAGAGTTCCAGAGCACAAAGAAATACAGCAGGGGAAAGGAAGTGCAGTATTAACCTGACTATAGCAGGTGTTGAAAGTGACCACAATTCATGTCTTGGCACTTCTGGGCATTTGTCAGCAAGTTGCCGAAGGCGTATCGAACCTGCACTGCTGGAATTGCTGCGATCTCATCCGAAATGTTCTGCCGCAGTTCTTGAAGACTATGAGAGACGTAGCGATACACCCTAGACTTGAGGGCTCCCCACACAAAGTAATCGCATACTGACAGATCAGGAGACCAGGTTGGCCAGCTACGGCCGCGATCACACTGACCGCTGCTAACAACTCAGTCAGACGTGAAGATTGTGTAAATATGCTCCAACGTTCGGCAGGCTGAAAGGGCAGTTACCCCATCCCGTTGGAAGTAACTGTTGGTCTTTTCCTCATCCGTTAATACTGCCACAAATAGTTTCAAAATGCTGGAAATGTAACGCGCCGGAGTCAGCGTCTGACGAAAGAAGATGGGACAGTGTACAGACACTGCACACCAAACCCCAGCCTTCTAATCGTGCAATGGTGTTTCGCGGAAGTTATGAGGATTCTCCGCTGCCCAGAACCTGTGATTGTGTCAGTTAACATAACCACTCAGGTGAAACCAAGTTTCGTCAGACATAAAGGACAGAGCCATGTCCGTGTCATTCATTGTTACTCAGTACACAGCCACTCACAAAACAGAAGGCGCTGAGGAGCGTCTGCTGGTTTTAATGCATCAATAACGACACTCGGTAACGATGCATGTGCAGGTCCAGATGGAGTATTGAGCAGGAAAATTACACTTTTAAAAGCTATTAATGTCAGTTCAAAAAAAAATGGTTCAAATGGTTCTGAGCACTATGCGACTTAACTTCTGAGGTCATCAGTCGCCTAGAACTTAGAACTAATTAAACCTAACTAACCTAAGGACATCACACACATCCATGCCCGAGGCAGGATTCGAACCTGCGACCGTAGCGGTCGCTCGGCTCCAGACTGTAGCGCCTAGAACCGCACGGCCACTCCGGCCGACTTAATGTCAGTTGACATTACGGATTCGATTGATGCTAAATGCATATTATTTTAAAATACTGGTGAGTAGAGCGGGCCGCACAAGTAACTGATTTAGACCGCATGTGGCTCACAGGTCGCAGTTCGACGAACACTGCTCTACGGCTTATCGTACCTGCATGATATATTACTGATCAAAGGTGTTTGTCACTGCTCATTAATAACAAGAATGAGACAAATACGAAAATGTCATATTAATGCCTAATCGGATGTGCCCGATACGTACCATTCCATTCCTGATGTCAAATGAATTACCAATGAAATACGTATCCAGATAGCATCGTTATCCTCATTCTCTGCTTTCATCGACAACTGCACCATGCGCCTGCTACTCAGATTATAGGTAATCTTTCTGACCGTCAAGTTTCTCCCATTGCAGCACGGAAAGCGCTTCGTTCAGCATTCCATCCCGATCCCCTTCACCAACTACACGATGGAACAGATCAAAAAGACTCGGACTAGTGGATACGATTGGACTTGAATGCATGCATATAACCACACCTCGTGATGCATACACCATGTGTACACCCGCCACGTGGTCCACACTGGTACAGACTATAACCTGGACTGTGTCATTGTGAGTGGAGCAGTGCAAAGGGGACGATGATACTCACAGTGGAACAAAGGGTTCGTTGCGGAAAGTTTCGTAACAACACAGTCGTGTTCATTTGTTTGCTGAGAAGTTTAATGGTGTCAAAGTGCCAGCAAAGACTGCCACACAACATGAAACTTCCTGGCAGATTAAAACTGTGTACCGGACCGAGATTCGAATTTTTCGTGGGAAAGTATCAAAAAATGGTTCAAATGGCTCTGAGCACTATGGGACTCAACTGCTATGGTCATTAGTCCCCTAGAACTTAGAACTACTTAAACCTAACTAACCTAAGGACATCACACACATCCATGCCCGAGGCAGGATTCGAACCTGCGACCGTAGGGAAAGTATCATCTGAGATACTCAAGCACGGCTCACGACCCGTCCTCACAGCTTCAATTCTGTCAGTACCTCGTCTCCTAACTTCCAAACCTCATCTCCTAGCTTCCAAAAGGTAGGAGACGAGGTACTGGCAGAATGAACCTTTGAGGAGACGTCGTGAGTCGTGCTTCGGTGGCTCAGATGGTGTGGCTCCCCCCGTCGGAGGTTAGAGTCCTCCCTCGGGCGAGGGTGTGTGTTTTGTCCTTAGCTTAAGTTAGTTTAAGTTAGATTCAGTAATGCGTAAGCTTAGGGACCGATAACCTCGGTAGTTTGGTCCCATAAGACCTCACGACAAAAAAAAAAAAAAAAAATTACCGGCACGATAGCTCAGCGTGTTCGGTCAGGGGGCTGCTCGCCTTCTGTAATAAAAAACCGAGTAAAGCAATCAACGATCAACTTGAACGGATGTCTTTTGACGCCCACTCAAACCAAACGCAACGAACAATACCGAACAAAATGAAAATTTAAAAAAAGAGAGGGAAAGGAAAAGACGGTAGAGCACTTGCCCTCGAAAGGCAAAGGTCCCGAGTTCGAGTCTCGGTCCGACACAAACTTTTAACCTGCCAGGAAGTTTCATATCAGTGCACACTCAAACACCATTGCACGATTAGAAGGCTGGGTTTGGTGTGCAGTGTCTGTACACCGTCCCATCTCCTTTCATCAGATGCTGACTTCGTCGCGCTACATTTCCAACATTTTGAAACCATTTGTGGCAGTATTAACGGAGGAGGAAAAGGCCAACAGGTACTTCCAACAGGATGGAATGACTGCCCTTTCAGCCTGCCGAACCTTGGAGCGCATTTACACAATCTTCATGGCTGACAGTGTTGTTAGCAGAAGCCAGTCTAGGCGCTACCTAGCTAGCCATGCTGGTTTCTTGATCTCCCAGTGCGCCATTACTTTGTACGAAGAGCCCTCAAGTCTAAGATGTACTGCAGCAGAACATTTCCGATGAGATTGTAGCAATTCCAGCAGTGCAACATTGATCCGCCTTCAGCAGTTTGCTGACAAGGGCCCAGAAGTGCTAATAGGTGAGCTGTGGTCACTTTCAATGTCTACTATAGTCAAGTTAGCATTGCATTTCCTTTCCTCTTCTGTGTTTCTTTGTGTCCTGGAAGTCTGTTCCCTTGGGCCACTTTTGTTTGTACCACCCTGTAGATAACTGCATCATGTGCGAAAATTCTGGTATTACTATTAACATTGTTTGCATGGTCATTAATGTACAACGTGACCAGCAAGGGTCGGGTCGCAAATGCACTTCCCTGGGGCACACCTCAAGTTACATCTGCATATATCGATGACTCTTCGTCCAAGATAACATACTGCGTCCTCCCTACTAAGAAGCCCTCAACCAGCCTTAAATTTAGTTTGATAAGTCACTAGTCTAGGTATTCTGACATTGGCCTCTCAATACTCAATTGATGCTGGTCAGAAATCCAGGTATTCTGAGATTGGCCTCTCAATACTCAATTAATGCTGGTCAGAAATCCAATCTGCATTTGGATTGCACTTCCTTGACTGTTGTGCAGAAAGGTATGCAGTATGCTGCTGCATCCATGTTCGATAAGCTACAACAGAAATTCAAAAATCTTAGCAGTAATCCACGCCCTTTCAAATCGAAACTGAAGAGTTTCCTCATGAGTCACACCTTTTATTCTGTGCAGGAGTTCCTTGAAAAATTCAGCTGATTCCTATATTATATTGTTGATTGCATTTACTTAAACTTATGGCTTGTCTTTTTAGACATTTTTTCTCTCTTATTGCTTTTATGTCGTAATTTCATGTACTGACACGTTATATGACCTTGAAGATTTGCTCATCAATTTGGGCCTACGGAACTAGACGTGTAAAATAAAAAAATAATTAATAGTCATGTGATCTTACTTTCGGAATAAGCGTAGGTGTGATGCTACATCAAACGTTTCTCGGAAATCAAGAAATAGCGCATCTGCTTGACTGTCTTGATCCATGGTTTCAGGATATAATGTGAGAAAAGTGCAGATGTATAGACAAGCAGACCGAACAAGAAATTAATTCTCTCTCTGAGATATCACGGTGATAATGTAATGCCGCATCTAGTCTTGACAATGGCGAGGAAGAGAGTCAATAACATTCTATGGGTATGCCTCATCCAGATGAGGCTACTCACTGATAATAAAGTACCAGATTGCGGGAATGTCGACTGCTACGTTTCACGAGCTGTTCTACCTCAGACATTACGTATGGGTTTAAGGCTGAGTGATGCACTGGGCCATTCAGTATGGAATAGGATGGCATGGCTGAGTGTTCGTCGTACCAGGAAAATACGCGTGCAGCCCCAGCTGCAAGGCTGTTGTCATCCTGGAAGAGAAGACTGACCACGGATCATTCTTCCTGAAGACGCAGAAAAAAGACAATGCTGGGGCATCGAGAATTATGAAGTTAACATCTTTGTTCATGTTCGTGGGAATCTGAATAAGTGGACCCAAGTCATAGTTCGAAATCAATCCGAAAATATAACAGAACTATTTGCAGTCTCAACAGCACCCTCTACACACTGCAGTTCAAAAGCCTCATTAAACGGTCAGTGCACTCGACGCATTGAATAGTTTATAAACGTTAAAATTGCGCGTCGTCGTGTCACACTACAAGCTTCAAGTCAGGTACTGTCAGTTTCTGTGTTTTTGACCTACTGCACACATACAGATTTCCGTGTCATTGTGAGAAATGGCCTTTTGTGAGGTACCCGATTCAAAATTGTCCGTTGCATACAACTACCTTCACGATGTTTGCATGGAAACCGGTTGAAACTGACCTGCATTCATTCACAGCAGCGTTTTTGAGTGGCACACCTTTCCAGTCTAAATCGGTTAGAATATTTTTATGGTTACTGTTCTTAGGCAGTGTTACATGACTGCGATTGGTACAACATTCCTTGTAGACACGCTGAGCTGTTTCTTTGAAACATCGATAACTAGGACAACTCCAATCACGGTGTGGTCATCGGTACGTCTATACATGATAGCCCCTTTCTACCATTACGTCTTACTGCACTGATTCCGTACAGTCGATGTCACATACACGCCGATTCATTCTCCGGACTTACGTCAGCGATGGAGTCTCACGTGACGGCCTGGCAGAAGTTCTACAGCATCTACAATGCTCCAAAGTGACCATTGTGCTCTTTCAAGGCGGTGACTAATATTCTGCCCGAGGAGCTTAACTATCAAACCATTTACATGACTCAGGCTGGGGCAAATAAAAGTGGCCCAGAGAACAGGGTTCTAGGATACAAAGAAACAAAGGAGAGGAAAGGAAATACAGTACTAACCTGACTGTAGCAGATGCTGAAAGTGACCACCATTCATCTCTTGGCACCTTCCGGCTCTGGTCAGACTGGACTGCAGGAATTAGTGCAATCTCATTCGAAATGTTCTGCTGCCGTTCTTGAAGACTGTGAGGGATGTAGTGATACACTTTAGACTTGAGGGCTCCCACACAAAGTAATCGCAGAAAAAGTAATCGGAGACTGACCTCTGCTAACAACACTGTCAGGAGTGAAGATTATTTAAATGTGCTCCAAGGTTCGGCCCGCGGTAAAGGCAGTTATTCCGTCCTGTTGGAAATAACTGTGGGTCCTTTACTTCTCAGTTAATGCTGCCACAAATGGTTTCAAAATTGTATCCACTCGTCCAGACTACTTTTATTTACCCCATCCTGTACCTTGACCTGTCTACCAATATTCGCACACAAAACTAGTGTCATACACTGGATGCTATTAACAGTCCTATTCCTGCCTGCTATGCTGTGCTGGACAGTTTCTCAAAGATGTCATTCCAAAATGACGACTACTCCGAAATGGTTTTATTGTGTGTTGGCGGATGTGACCTTCAACATAGTTCCGTAAGAAGAAACTCGCCAAATCCCAGTTTTTCATTTGTACTTCCGCTGTTCGAGCAGGGTCCTCAAAGCTCACTCCAAGTAATCCAGTCGCCAGGGACAGTCGCTGCACACTTAATGCTGTCTGCAGTTATCGATGAACGTGCGAGTCATACGGACTACGTCTTTAAAGAGTTAGCGAGAAACGGATGCTGCAGCGACCGTTGACCTCAAATGCCGACGTTGGCGACTGAAGAGGTGGCATTCATAGTATTCAGCACGTGTCGTTGGCTTTTCGACATTTCCTGTTTCCTAACATATCTGCCACCATACATAGTTCAGGCAAAGTCAGCTGCTTCATGTCTAAACTTGCTAAATGCGACCACAATACAAATATTAAGTTGAGTAAATTCCCCTCTATAAAAATTTATGTAGACAGAGCATCAATGAAATATGTAAGCAAGCAAACAGTTAAGAGGATAGATACGCATTGCATGCACTAGGATATCACTGACGAAAAAAAAAAAAAAATTCGAAATGCTTTCTTTACAAATACTAAAAATAAATTTTAGGAAGTCTTTCGGAACATTAGCTTGCCGAAAATGATTAAAGCCCATCTTGATAAATAATTAAAAAATAAATTATTTTTTAATTGGCATCTGAGAAGGACCTAGTAATGCTCTTATCGTACATATAAGGATTAATACATTTTAGAACAATACGCACATAGGATTTGAGACATGGAACATCAGCATAAAATTACAGTGGAATCTTCCTAAAAGTTGAACTGCTCTTCAAACAAAAAGGCATACAAATGTCTTTCAAGCGTAGCAGTACGGTTATACATGTCAGCAAACGTTGCACATAGTATGTGATTCGTAGCGCTGTATCTGTTCGCGCAGCCAAAAAAGGCGTGGTTATGTAGTTGACATCCTCTCCTTTACCGGTCACACACTGGGGATGCGGCCAACCCAGAACGATGTAGATGCTTCCTGTGAAACAAGTGGTTGAAGGTGAGGCTCTTTATAGTGTTCGCCAGTCTTCACAAGTATCGATGTAAGTTAGTAACCAGCAGCAAGTTTATTTGGCATAACTTTTACCTTTGTTCTCGGAGATCTCATGCCATCCTGTGTCCCTTATCTCTCTGATTATTAGTCTGACAACGTTTAAAAAGTCTGTAGTTGGTAATTTCCTGTGTTCCATCTCTCTGTAATGGATGGCTGCTTTATTTAGCTTGTCTTCTGCTTCAGTGCCAGGATTGCCCCAGTGTGATTTTATACAGCACAAGGTAACATCCTGATTCCTAATTACGACCTTTGATATCAGATTCGTTATGCCATATGCTATCGGATGGTTGGATTGTCCAGTATCTAAATCCCTTAGCAGGTCTGGCACTGATCTGCAATCAGAAAGGATGACGAACTTAACAACCTACGTGATTCTGAGCGTACAGAAGGGCTCGATATATTAGCTCAGCTCTCATAATTGTTAGTATACTGAATCTCATTCCATTATGACAGTTGCTATCCCAGTGAAAAAAGAACCTAAACTCAGATATGAATTAAGCGGATATAGGACGAGGATAGTGTGACGTTGGACTACAACAGATTCGTGTATAACTTATGATCGCCTCAAGTGCTAGTGGAGTGGAGTGTAGCATCAACTTGGTTGATGGTCGTGAGAGAATGAAGTTGGTAAAACTTGGTGCAGTACACAGTATACTGCTCTCAAATAACACTGAGGGACTCGGCGAGTGTAAAGTTTCCGTCAGCACCGAAGGTGTCCCATGATTTCGCTTTATAAGACACCGTGGAACCGTTTACAATTTAAACCTGGACATGGACACATGTCAGAAATTGTAAAGTTTCCTTCAGCACCGACGGTGTCCCATGATTTCGCTTTATAAGACACCGTGGAACCGTTTAGAATTTAAACCTGGACATGGACGCATGTCAGAAATTGTACACTACCACCTCTACTCCACCGGTCATTCTACAGCTGTGAACAAAGCCTTGTTCCGTCTACCTTCTTAAAAGATGTTAGCTATAGTGATACTTCTACTCCTGATTCGAGACCATCTTACATTAATCATCTTAGCCATGGATGTGGAGAAGGGGGAGGGGAAAGAAATTCAAGAATGATTGATGTGCTGTTGAAATAGAAATGTAAGGCTCCTATAAAATCCAAGTCGTGGACGGCTAAAGCAAGAATATTGACAGACAGTGACTACTGATAATGTTTGACGTATGATAAAGTGAAACAGGTGAACTTTATTAGAAACCATGTTACCATGACCATGTACTTTCTATCGGCATATGGAAGTGATGTCAGCGCTCACAGTATTCACAGGACCTTATCTGCTTAAGCATATCGTATAATATAAAATACAGAATTGCAGAATGGCAGTATTTAGCAATGATTACAGCAGAACAATATGTTTTCTCACTGCAGTATAGAAGAATGCACTGAACTGACATAAATGATAATTGACAATCAAACCAAACATCTCCAACATGGGCAACAGAGCTAACGACAAAGATGCAAAAGCAACTGAAGGAAGAACTTGCAGGCATCTCTTGTCAATTAGGGGGGAAACTCTTACAGGATCCGTAGTGACTGAGGAAACGTTTTATTCAGGTTAGGACTTCTTTTAGTCGTTTTGTTAGAATCTGTTTTTAAGTCTCAACGGGACATTACCTAAATGTCACTGCTGATTGTAGCTGCTCTTACAAACAGCAGTCCATACAAGCAAACCAATTGCGTCTTTACGTGTGGTTACTCATACTTTAGGTACTGGGGCTATGCACGGTTCTGTTTAAAAAGGCCGGTCGTGGTGGCGGAGCGGTTCTAGGGGCTTCAGTCTGGAACCGCGCGGCCACTACGGTCGCAGCATCGAACCCTGCCTCGGGCACGGTTGTGTGTATTATGTCCTTAGGTTAGTTAGGTTTAAGTAGTTCTAAGTTCTAGGGGACTGATGACCTCAGATGTTAAGTCCCATAGTGCTCAGAACCATTTGAACCATTTTGTTTAAAAAGAATAGTTTGATGTAGTCACAGCTAATTTGCTGCAAATAATAACCTGTAGCTGTGATGCTGCAGTCAAGTAGTCTATGCATTGGCTAGAATTCCGAATGAATAAAATACACAGAAATATAAAAAAAGATAATTTAATAAAAAGGGTTCTACTTTAACGCCTGTAATTGATGTATACGACAGAGAATAATGGTGGATAATGTTGATTCAAGAAAGGACATCACAAATAAGGGGGAGTGGTCTAACTATATTCAGTTAAAGAAAAAAAAAAGCACTCCGTCTTCAGGCCACGAGTGGCCTACCGGGACCATCCGACCGCCGTGTCATCCTCATGGAGGGTGCGGATAGGATAGGCGTGAAGTCAGCACACCGCTCTCCCGGTCGTTATTATGGTATTCTTGACCGAAGCCGCTACTATTCGGTCGAGGAGCTCCTCAACAGGCATCACGAGGCTGAGTGCACCCCGTAAAATGTCAGCAGCGCATGGCCGCCTGGATGGTCACCCATCCAACTGACGACCACGCCCGACAGCGCTTAACTTCGGTGATCTCAAGGGAACCAGTGTAGCCACTGCGGCAAGGCCGTTGCCATATTCGGGTAAAGTACAGACAAAAACACCCCTATCAAATGCAGTAAAGTTAATAGTTCAGAGTACAACATGATGATTCACAAATTAACGCACTTTATACGAAGATACGCTGCCTATTCTCAGTTTCATAAATAAAGCAGTGAAAGTCCTACTATGGAGCACATTCAGACCTAGCGAAATATAAAGTCCCCTCATAAGTATGATAGCGATCGTTCACTGCCCAGGAACGATCACCTACATGACCGAATAGCACACGTTCCTCTACACAGGTCTTCCTTCTTCCACAACTCCACACAAAATGTCCCGAATCGCTCCCTTTAGCTTTTGACACGAAAAGCCCCCATCTCCATTTGACTCCAGTAGAGATCCGCCACTGTCCAACTGTCATTGGATGACGGCCATCCCCACCGAAAATACATCGCTCTACAGATATGATTTCATTTAACATGGCCACTTCCTGGACTAAACAATGTTACAACAACATTTAAATAAAGACATGTTATAAAAATTCTTTCGCAGTCAGATAATTTACAATAATTATAAATAAAGATTCGTCCGTAAATAAATATGCCAGAATTCTCGTGCAAGTGCGCTCATGTTAAATGACTGTAGATTATCACTAAATATTATTTAAACAATCATTTTTGCCTTTTTAACAGAAGTATATTTTGGTTTTCTTTTCAGTTATAGTTTTCGTCAACACATGCCATTGGCCACTTTTAAATTAGCACAGTTTTTTTAATAGCACTTCCAATCAACATTTAAACGAAATTATTGGAAAAATAGTAAACTATTCATTAAATAAATAACAAGTACAAAAAATATGAAATACTCATGCTGCATTCATTTGCTGCATAAAAACGGAGAATATAATGTTCTGACAAACATTTGCATAATGATAAAGAGGTAAAAAATACTTCATAAATCAATAAATAAAATAGATACAGATACGTAGCTTTCAGGCATAATAGTAATAGTGCAATGCTATCATCTGGGGTATCGTTTGTTGAAATCGCATGAAGGGATTAAAAGCTGTTAATTCAGAGGTTCTTTGTGTAAATGTTTATTCACTGTGAAATATTAAATCTGCAGTTTTAAAGATATTGAAATAAAGCTGTGTCTTTTGATATGCCGCAATTTTCGGAGAGCGCAGGTGTATTCAGATTTTCGCTAACATCTGACTGTGAGCTATTGTCGAATCTCAAATAACAGTAACTTTGTCATCTTTAAGTTTTTCTGACACTCCGCCATTTCCTGGAACATCTCCTGCACAGAGTACCTGCAAATAACAGCCGTTGAAATTCCCAGCTTTGGGATTTTTCCCACATCTGGTCTTTGCTAACACACGTGGCTCTAGCGGAAATGGCAGCCCGTCCAGCCGCATCGTGCTATCGGCACACCTTCACAAACAAATTCAGCTTACACTGTACCAGTTCTAGGCGGCCGACTAGCTTCCCATATTACATGTAGTTGTAATTACCTCTCCAAATCTGTTTAACAGTTGCCCATATAATTGATTCAAATGGCTCTGAGCACTATGGGACTTAACATCTTTGGTCATCAGCCCCTAGAACTTAGAACTACTTAAACCTAACTAACCTAAGGACATCACACACATCCATGCCTGAGGCAGGAGTCGAACCTGCAACCGCAGCAGTCGCACAGTTCCAGACTGAGCACCTTAACCGCGAGACCACCGCGGACGGCGCCCATATAATTCCTCCACACTACGGTTTTGATTCCTCACCAGGTAAGCAACGTTGCAGAGGGATAATCTCATTTAATGTTAAAAACAAATGGGCTTGCTTTGGAAAATCACTAAAGATATACAGTATTCATCAGAGCAGTAAAAAACGTGATGACCTACTTTCACAAACAGGAAACTGGGCTTGGAAAGGATAATAATACTTGACAAAGAGGGTTATACCATCTGATGACCAGTGGTGACCTATGATTTCTCAAACTGGGGAACAATCAGGAATGGGGTACCGCAAGGTTCGGTCTTGGGTCCTCTGCTGTTCTTAATATATATTAATGACTTGCCATTATACACTCCTGGAAATGGAAAAAAGAACACATTGACACCGGTGTGTCAGACCCACCATACTTGCTCCGGACACTGCGAGAGGGCTGTACAAGCAATGATCACACTCACGGCACAGCGGACACACCAGGAACCGCGGTGTTGGCCGTCGAATGGCGCTAGCTGCGCAGCATTTGTGCACCACCGCCGTCAGTGTCAGCCAGTTTGCCGTGGCATACGGAGCTCCATTGTAGTCTTTAACACTGGTAGCATGCCGCGACAGCATGGACGTGAACCGTATGTGCAGTTGACGGACTTTGAGCGAGGGCGTATAGTGGGCATGCGGGAGGCCGGGTGGACGTACCGCCGAATTGCTCAACACGTGGGGCGTGAGGTCTCCACAGTACATCGATGTTGTCGCCAGTGGTCGGCGGAAGGTGCACGTGCCCGTCGACCTGGGACCGGACCGCAGCGACGCACGGATGCACGCCAAGACCGTAGGATCGTACGCAGTGCCGTAGGGGACCGCACCGCCACTTCCCAGCAAATTAGGGACACTGTTGCTCCTGGGGTATCGGCGAGGACCATTCGCAACCGTCTCCATGAAGCTGGGCTACGGTCCCGCACACCGTTAGGCCGTCTTCCGCTCACGACCCAACATCGTGCAATGGTGTCTGCTTGTGTCTGTGTATGTGCGGATGGATATGTGTGTGTGTGTGCGCGAGTGTACACCTGTCCTTTTTTTCCCCTAAGGGAAGTCTTTCCGCTCCCAGGATTGGAATGACTCCTTACCCTCTCCCTTAAAACCCACATCCTTTCATTTTCCCCTCTCCTTCCCTCTTTCCTGACGAAGCAACTGCCAGTTGCGAAAGCTCGTAATTCTGTGTGTGTGTTTGTGTGTTTTGTTCATGTGCCTGTCTGCCAGCGCTTTCCCGCTTGGTAAGTCTTGGAATCTTTGTTTTTAATATATTTTTCCCATGTGGAAGTTTCTTTCTATTTTATATATATATATATATATATATATATATATATATATATATATATATATATATATATATATATATATATATATTGTTATTAACAATCCTAATGAATTCAAAAGTAATAGCAGTTTACATGGGTACAACACTAGGAGAAAGTATGATCTTCACTGCTCAAGGTTAAATCTAACTAAATCTAACTTTGGCTCAGAAGGGGGTAAATTATGCTGTCACAAAAGTCTTTGGTCACTTACCTAATAGCATCAAAAGTCTGACAGATAGCCATATAGCTGGGTTATAAATACAAAATCAAATAGGGGTAATGCAGGAATAGGTTTAATAATGAATAAAAAAAATAGGAGTGCGGGTAAGCTACTACAAACAGCATAGTGAACGCATTATTGTGGCCAAGATAGACACAAAGCCCATGCCTACTACAACAGTACAAGTTTATATGCCAACTAGCTCTGCAGATGATGAAGAAATTAATGAAATGTATGATGAGATAAAAGAAATTCTTCAGGTAGTGAAGGGAGACGAAAATTTAATAGTCATGGGTGACTGGAATTCGTCAGTAGGAAAAGGGAGAGAAGGAAACATAGTAGGTGATTATGGATTGGGGCTAAGAAATGAAAGAGGAAGCCGTCTGCTAGAATTTTGCACAGATCATAACTTAATCATAGCTAACAATTGGTTCAAGAATCATTAAAGAAGGTTGTATACAAGGAAGAATCCTGGAGATACTAAAAGGTATCAGATAGATTATATAATGGTAAGACAGAGATTTAGGAATCAGATTTTAAATTGTAGGACATTTCCAGGGGCAGATGTGGACTCTGACCACAATCTATTGATTATGAACTGTAGATTAAAACTGAAGAAACTGCAAAAAGGTGGGAATTTAATCAATCAGCGGTCCAAATCAATAAGTTATTTTGCCCTTTAATCTTCAATATTTTACTGTTGGACAGTGTAACATTTTATGTAAATTTCCACACCATAAATTGAGTGTACACTTATTATTACAACCATCCTTTTCATGTTTCATGCTTGAATTGAAACACTTTCATTCCTAGATTATAATTCTCAAAGAGATTATTTTATCCCAGCACCATGCATTATTGAGACATACGCAGGCAAGATTTCTCATTGCACAGATAGACTTTTCAGGCTGTGACACAAACATCATCAACCTAATTTCTATGGCTACTATAACAACTGGGAAGAAACGGTGCTTAATATTTTCTAATGTGGATTACATTGCCATAATTATTTTGCATTACTGATGGAAGTTATAACTATGGCAGAAAACACTAAGTACAGAGATTATCATGTTGAGTGCTGTTTATTTAGGAATGTACCGTATGATGCCCGCGCCCCCCGCAGAAAAAAAAAAAAAAAAAAAAACACATTCCATGTAATGACAGTATCTCAGGGATGTGTTGATCATATCAACAATACCTCTTAAACTATGAGATAAATTTGATTGCAGACAGCAGCACATAATCAGGTGATCATAAACTGTAAGCTACCACCTTTCTCCCCCTGTTAAATGTTTTGTAATAAATGAGCTTTTTTTATACCTCTAGACTTTCACCTTATTCCTCCAAGTTTTATTTCACAGCACTACCACTGTTCAAAGATTTTTTATGGGAAAGTTAATTAATAATATCATTTGAAATTGTCTTTATGTAACATGCTCATATTTTATTTGGGTAATATTCCATTGTTTCTCACCTTTCAAAAACCTGCCTTCCCTTTTCCTCTTATTTCTACAATTCACGCCTTTCCCATTGTAACAATCTGAGGAGTTGATTCATAGTAAGTAGACTATATTTTCATCAGGTTTTGTGCGAAAAAGTAATCATCTAAGGGAAACATCATAACCAGGTATGTGGATCTATTAATAACATCAATTCAATAAGTATTTTTTTTAAAGCAGCACAAGCGGTGTATTCAACATAGACTATTACCAAATGAATGAAAAATACATATAAATATTATCTCAAATGTGTCCAAATGAATGAAAAGTACATGTACATTTTATCTACGGAAACAGCTTTACTTTCCAGCAGTTGATGCTGCAGTATTGCCACATTTATAGTAATACTAATGAAGATATCTTATAACCAGTGTGGTGTTTGAAATTATGTGGAATCTACTTAGTTGAGTCTTCTGAACAACAGAATTATTTTTTGTCTTTTAGTGGTAACACAATAAGAAATAATAAAATTGCTACTATGAATTCATTCTTACAGATATTATGATGAACAACAGAAATCTAGAAATTTGTTTTTGACCCTTTCCAATATATAAAATTGTGTCTAATGACAAAAACTACAAATAGATTTTATATGATTTCTAGAATTTAGAAGGTGCTCTAATTCAGGTGTAAAGATTTAACACAAAATGTGAACAGATATAAAACTGCAAGGTACATATCTATAGAGCTTCTACAATAACCATCTATCCATCCTTCCATCTATTCATTCATTCATAGAAATATGATCAACCTTTTCATGGCCCTACAAAATACACGAGCTTCAATTATTTAATTTTTTTAAAGTACCTGTTGTTCCATATTATTAAAGCAATAGTTTAAAGGTTTAAAAATTCAGCAACACTAGTCCATCAGCATACATTACACAGTAATCATCATGTGTTGTGCGAAAATATGTTTCACTCATGTGTATAACTATTAAACAACAATCCCGTTCATAACAGCAGAGATACAAGTTAAATAAAAAAGGAATAATGATTATCTTTGATGAGGGGCTACCTTTATTTCAGTGGGGTTGGAGATACATTCCCTTTTTACAAACATTAATTCTAAAATGAAATGACTTCTCTTTGTTTCAAATACACTAGATTTAATAAAATAATACAATATACGTCTAAAACATTGAGTGAATGGTATCATACAAAACTACAATGTGCAAGAAAGATTACCTGTCATCACACATTTAACACATATTTGACATTGTTTATATAGTTGCTGAAATTTGAGAGTGAAAGATATTTTGGAATCAGTTGAACCATGTGTATCACATCTTTTAATGATTGGCATGTGTGATGCAGATAGCTGTGTACTATAACTGTAATGGTTCTCTACCCTATTCTGACTCAAACTGATATCATCAGATTTCAGTTTATGTGATGGTGGTTTACAAAAAATATTGAATCTCAGTGGTGTGACACACATTACCTAAATTTCCTCTATTGTTGACCTATGTAGCTTGTTTCACATCAACCAGTGTGAGCAACAGAAATCATTTATAGACCTGTTTGCTCAAATGTTTATGAATGACAGTGTTAAAATGGTCCTACCTAATATTAAATTTCTCTAATGTGAGTCTTAGAGATTTTCATCAACCACAATATTACATGTTAATGTGCTCAGTGACAATTGTACCACTATCAATAGTTACTTTTCCAGATGAAAAGAGTACGCATAAGCCACAAACATATTTTATGCTCTGTACACTTGTACCAATATGCTCCCACAGATCTTCTTCAAACAATTTGTAATAAAATTTGATATTTGTGTATTGCTCAATTGTATTATGACGAGACTCTTCTTACTCTGTAAATGTGAATGGCTACAGCACATGAATATGCTTCAGTTTAGTGTGTTCAGTGGTTTGTTACAACTGTCAAAATCTGTCTCTGTGCAAACTCCTTTAACACATCAAAATTTCTGTGAGAGTGAGTTGTGAGTCATGCTTGTGTAGCTCAGTTCGTTGAGCACTTGCCTTTGAAATACAATGGTCTTAGGTGCACGTTCTGGTCCAATACACAGTTTTAATCTGCCAGGAAGTTTCATATCAGTTCACACTCCACTGCTCGTAAAAATTCATTCTGGACCTTTAAGACATGTTGGCATTTGGACATCAGGCAGCTCACTGTACCTTTTAGATGTACCAGTACTGCCCGAAAATTATTACTGGACTATTTTATTTCTGTACATCTTGGCTCATTACATTTTGCAAAAAATACTCCTCACCTGAATCTCCAAAATGTTTTGCAAGTCACATGTGGAACAATTCAATGCAGAGCTTAACAGATTGCAGCAGCACATAAGTCAGTAACACATGGACCATTTCAGTCCCATTTGGCTGGTATATCCCATAAATTATGGAACAGTATCCACACAATCCCTGCAGTTTCCAGTATTCACAACAGACTTCTCTTAGAATAAAAGAGAAAAAAGCTGTAGAGGAAAAGTAGCCCTACTTTGTGCAGGTGGTACCACACAGTTCATAAATATTTAAAGAAAGTCCTATTTTGTACTACCAAAAACTTCTTCACTATCAGTTTTGGATAAAATGATCATCAATTAATACCATAATATGATTACATCAATCTGTACATTGTTATAACTATATATTCTGGTGACAATAATGACTGAAGATATTATAAAACCTTCAATTTTACAATTAATACACCCAAAGTAAGCATTATGCACAACAATTTAATATGTGAAACAATATATAAAGAACACATGAAACATAATAAAATGTCCACCAATAGGCACAAAAAATAATAACAAGCACAGGTATAATATTCTTTGACTTGCCCTAGATTAAATAACAAAAACTAAAAACATCAGCTAAGAATCAGATCAAGAGAAAGGCAGATATTCAAGAAAAATTATGATATTTTCAGATTAGCATGACAATTAAAAAATGGCCACTGTACACATTAACTTTCAGCTTGAATGAATCACACAAAAAACTGTATTTTGTTCTGAAACCTCTGCTGAGTGGGTCAGTTCATTTGTTTTTCATATTAAAGATACATACATTGACGAGACTGCCATGCCAGTAGAACAAAGTGAGTGACCATTACAAAACATTTTCGTGCAAACATCAGTCCAGCTTCCAAAGTGACATTGCCTCTTACCAAGTTTTCTCTTCTTCCACAAGATGACAACAACATTTATGAAAAGACTATGTAACATCAGTAGGACTTTGTTGTAAAGCTGTTTTGTAATGCCACTTAGCCTGAAGATGAGGTATAACCCTCAAAACATGTCGCTACATAAATAGGTAATACAATAGTTGACAAAGTTTGTGACTGATAGTGGTAATTAAAAAAAAAAAAAACCTTTACATATTTCTTGAGACAGTCATGGTCGAAAAATAGTCAAAATGAATTCAAATTCTATTATTTAGTTTTTTGATCTTGTTATCTGGAAATACTGGGACAGCACTCAAATGGTTTAAATCATACCTAATGGGTAGAGTGTAAAATGTTGAAATAAATGGTTCACATAATATGCAAAAAACTGGTGATTTCTCAAACTGAGAAACAATGAAGAATGGGGTACAGCAAGGTTTGGTCTTGGGTCCTCTGCTGTTCTTAATATATATTAATGACTTGCCATTCTATATTCATGAAGATACAAAGCTGGTACTTTTTGCTGATGGTACAAGTATAGCTATCACACCCAACAGACAAGAATTAACTGGTGAAATTGTAAACGATGTTTTTCAGAAAATCATTAAGTGGTTCTCTGCAAATGGGCTCTCATTAAACTTTGACAAAACACTGTATATACAGTTCCACACAGTAAATAGAATGGTACCATTAATAAATATAGACTTCGATCAGAAATCGGTAGCTAAGGTAGAATATTCAAAATTTCTAGGTGTATGCATTGATGAGGGGTTGAACTGGAAAAAACACACTGAGTATCTGCTGAAACGTTTGAGTTCAGCTACTTATCCTATTAGGGTGACTGCAAATTTTGGCAATATACATCTGAGTAAATTAGCTAACGAATTCAAAAGTAATAGCAGTTTACATGGCTACAACACTAGGAGAAAGTATGATCTTCACTACTGAAGGTTAAATCAAACTAAATCTAACTTTGGCTCAGAAGGGGGTAAATTATGCTGTCACAAAAGTCTTTGGTCACTTACCTAATAGCATCAAAAGTCTGACAGATAGCCATATAGCATTTAAAAGGAAATTAAAAGAATTTCTTAATGGCAACTCCTTCTACTCATTAGATGAATTTTTTGATGTAGTAAGTGGGTAATTTCCCAACCCCCACAAAAAAATTAAGTGTCATGTAATATTTTGTGTAATGTAATATCTTGTATAGACACCTTTTATTAACCTGACACGTTCCACATCATTACAAAGTGTCGTATTCATGATCTATGGAACAAGTACTAATCTAATCTGCAAATGAATACATACACATGCTTCAGAGCCAATTTTTGTTTGCTGTGCCATCAATTTTGACATAACGAGGTCATGCAAAACTTTTGGTGCTGTGTGTACATAGACCTATGCATTTTAAAGCAATATTTTTTTTTCAGTGTTATAGCATAGTCGTGAATTGTGCTGCATAATCATTCTGCAGTATTTGCAGCTGTTGTGTTACACTCTCAAAAGCCACTGGATTGCCCTTATGTTGGCTTTCCTCCCTTTAGTTGTATTTATTGGATTTATTTATTATTTACTGGTAGGAGACAGACATTAATGGTCATGCATTAAATGAGATGCCACACAAAACAATCCTCAGTATGCACGTGTGTAACAATAATGCTAATTGGATATCTTTTGCACTTGATCAAGGGTAAAAAGCATAATCAATGAATGAATGTGAGTGTTAACTGCAAACAGTTTAGAGTGAGAAAAACAGACATCTTTGTTAAAGCTAAATCAAGAATTTTTATGCCAAAATTATCTTAGGAGAGAGCAGCAATATTTGTTCTGTATCAACTATATTATAAGCAGTTAAAAACCATTATTTTATTTACACCATATCATGAATATTACAACCAAAAATTTGTTATTTTATTTTGTTTCATTTTATTTTATAGGAGCGATGGATGGTAACAATGCTGTTCCACCTATTTATATAACTAAGTACAATCGTTTTGTGGATAATATCTTAGATCGAATAAATCAGGTTCTGCGGAAGAGTTATGATCCAGTTAATGTACGTTTACATTCAAACAACAACAGCAAGAAAAATGGCACAGCAAGTAGTAGTAATAAAAAGAAAAATGGCAACAAAAAGAAGAATAACAGTGTTCGCAGACCAACTAGTGGGCAACGAAAACCACATATTACAGGCAGAAAAAGGTAACTTGTAGTTAATTTTTGTACTTTCAATACCTAAAAACATCAAGAAACTAAGAAAATGTAGTAAATATGTTATTTGTGTCTTTATTATGTTTTCAACAAAAATAATCAATTTTTGGCAGTATAATTGGATTGATTTAAAAAAAAAAACAACTACAAGTAGCAGCAGGAGCAAACACATGTAAGAGTTAAGGAAATGTTCAAGCTTTCAGAGACAGTGGCTCCTTCTTCTGGTAGAATGGCTGAAGGGGGAAGAACAGGAATGAAGCAAAAGGATAGCCAAGGTTTAGGAAATGGGGAGAGTTATGGAAAAGTCACCCAGAATGCTGCATCTGAGGAGATTTACTAGAAACTATAAAATTACAGAGAGCAAGACTGGTTGGTCAGTTCTTACTTTTAGAACAATTATTTAAGTATTGTCAACAGACACATTTAAAACTTAAATATGAACCCTACTTTCAAGACTGTTAGTTTCTTTGTCAGTGAGCAAACAGGGATTTGTGTACCAATTAAAGCCAGTAATTGAGAAAAATCTTTTCTGCCTGAGAATATTAACCTATTTTCTTTCTTGTAGGAATATCCTCAGTAAGAGTGCAACAGTAACAGTACCTTCTTTCATCCCTGAGGAAGGAACTAATAGTTACAAAAGCTAAGATTAGTTTCTTTTTTTTTTTTTTAAATGAGGATTTTAAGAGTAACTGCAAATTGTTCTTGAATATCATGGCAAACATTCAGGAAATCAGGTTCCAGCAAATTAGTGTGCTTACAGTGAGATATTTCACAATGTAGCTCTGGTGTTGGCTCATATGGGCTGGGGATCTCATGTTAGTTAAGGAGGGAATGAAAGAGAGTTTACTGACACCTGATCATTCTGTGGGCTCAAAATCTGTCAGTCACACTGCTTGAAGTTGTTTGAAAAACACATTCATTAGGACAGACTTGCTCATATACCTTGATGCAGAGCACAGAGCACACTAGCTTAAGAGAGAGGAAGGTCAGGCAGAGCAGGGATGACTCCTTACACCAGATTAACAAGTTTCTTGGATAATTTTGAAAACTTTCCCTCCTTTTTGTCTGATGAAATTATCTGCTGGCGCACTGAACCTTAAGTAAATAAATGTTTATACAGAAGAAGCAATTAGTTACAATATTATGTAAAGTGGCTGCACATCTTGCAGAATTCTTTTTAAGGGTCTTCAGATTCTTACACTCACTCTCCAATACAGTTGCTCCTTAATCATTTTTGTTGATGAGAATAAAATTGAGTTTCAACTGAGCCTTGATGTACACAACCACAATTCAAGATAAAAACTATTTTAAAGTAGTCTTTCCCTCTTTGTCTATGGTTTTAAGTGGACTTATGTGCACTGGTTGAAGATGTCCAACAAGCTCCCATCTAACACAAAAGAAGAAGTTGTGAACTCCACCTAGTTCAAAAGAGTGTTAAAAACTAACCACACACACACAAATTTGAAATAGCTCTTAATTATATGGCAACTAGTAGTATTCATGAAAATCTGCATCATGAGTAGTAAAGTACTTCAAATAGAATTCAGTATTTACAGATTTATGTAACCATTTTGTTTGAAGAATGCCAGTGTAATCAAGTAAATATTAAGCTACCGATAGGAGATAAACAGCTGCCATTTACTATAACTTGTGAGACAGCAGTATTTTTAAAGTAGTAGTTTTCTTTCTAAACTATCAGCTAAAATTTATCTGGCATAAACATGACATGCCAAGCAGCATAGGAATACTTGAACAGTCCATGAGTATACTGCCGGTTCATAGTGTCCAATGGGCACAATATTTCGGCAATCAGACATGTCACCATCGTCAGGTGTGCTGACAAACTGAGCTCCTGAGGGCTGGCGGCTGATTTAAATCCCCTCACCCCACAGGCCACTCTCTCTGCGTTCCGTGCCTGTGCCCACGCGCTGTTGGTTGTGAAGGCATGGGTGTCGGAATCTGTCGTAGCGTTGATATGCTTGCTACGTCCACCCTGGTTGCCAGTTCGTACTTCTTGCTGAGAGTCTTCTTAATGACATTCAATGCCGGGTCCCAAGCCTTGCTGAGATTGTAGCTGCAATCCTGGTTGATAAGGTCTTCCCCGCACCAGGGAAGATCTTATCAACCGAGATTGCGGCTACAATCTCAGCAAGGCTTGGGACCCGGCATTAAACGTAATTAAGAAGACTCTAAAAAAGGCAGGCAAGATCTTATTAACCAAGATTGTGGCTACAATCTCAGCAAGTCTTGGGACCTGTCATTGAATGTAATTAAGAAGACTCTCAGCAAGAAGTACAAACTGGCGACCAGGGCGGACGTAGCAAGCAACTTGACGCTACGACAGATTCCGACGCCCACGTCTTTGCGACCGCCAGCACACGGGTGCACAGGTGCGGACGGCGGAGAGAGCGGCCCACGGGGGGGAGGGGGGGGTAGTTAAATCGGCCACCCACCCTCAGGAGCTCAGTTCATCAGTGCAGCTGACGATGGCAACATGTCTGATCGCCGAAATATTGTGCCTTTGGACACTATGAACCGGCAGTATACCCGTGTACTGTTTGAGCAACAAATACGCCAGGAGAAACTGAAGAATCACAGCATAGGAATAGTTTATTGTTAAGACAGTGTAAAGATTAAGTTAAGCTGATTTGCTTGTCTTTTGTTAATGTGTACCTTGATTTGTTCCACATCTCTGAAGGTTCCATTGCTTGAAGGAGCTACAGAACACAACAGTTGAGTGAATGAATGAGTGTGTGAATAAATGATCTGGGAAACCAGCCACCCAAGTATTGTTTTTAAGCAGCTTATCTCATACTCATTTAGGTGATGCTGAGCTGGTTTGCAATGCTCTGCTATGGAAAACAACTATAAAAATAGCTGAAATGATTAGGAAACGAAATATCAAAGTAAATGGAAAAAATACTTAACTTGTTTTTCTCCAAGTTAATGAAGATTCATTACAAATAATGAAGCAAGAAACAGAGTCCAGCTCATCAATGTTAACAAGGGAGACTATCACTGTGTTAAGCAAGAACTATGTTTTAGGAGCTGTGACTAGAAAGCATCCACTTAGCACCTGTAGTGAAGTGGCTCCAAGTGCAAGTGAGCCGTGTGTTTCCCAGTGGCTGTCCTTTATTGTGGCAGCAGAGTGCGTTCATAGTCCAGAGGTGCTGGAGGCAAGGCTCAGCAGGTGTGCACCATTGGATCCAGCTGATCTCACACAACTGCTACTGGTGTCTAATGGAAATTTACAGTTCTGTTACCAGCTGTAGAATGCCAGTGGGATGGTATTGGTACATGATACCAGAGTTAAAATGTGACACCATACAGAATGAAGGTTACACGATATCAGAGGACACAGATGAATTTCGCTCCATAGGTTAACTGTCAGCTATGATGGCGATAAGGGTATTCAGCTAAGCAGTTAAAATGAAATAAACTGCCTAGTTGTGGGATTGCATAAGTGATCCTCTATGACTACAGGACAATTACTACTAACAAACAGGAGAAAACTGAGGGAGGTGATAACATTAAATTTGTGATGCCATGAATGTGGCGTGCATGAAATTTTAAATTGACATGAAGTGTGTTAGATGCTTGGATATGCAAATGATGAGCGGTCCACTGCAGGTACACAAATTAGTAGGAACAATGCTACCTACAGTCTCCATGTATGGGAAATTATGTAACATGTTTCTTATTCATAAGTCACATTTGCATGTTGTCTGTTTTGTGGAGACCATGTTATGCCTCATGTAAGAGGGAGAAATGTCCAACAACACATGTCAGATTTCAACAGTGGCAGGATCATGATCTACTGAGAATACAGTTTGCTATTACACAGTATTGTTGCACGCTTTTGTGATGATCCCATGACAGTCATGTGAGTATGTAATTGATGGATTCAGAAGTGCAGTACCATGTATAGCATCTCACCAACCTCACATGACTATCACCTGACAGGGCAGGCAAGTTTATGTTTTTTGCTCAGGCATGCAGAATCATACTGCCATGCCAAGTGCTTTGAGTCAGGAAATGGGCTTGTTAGCAGCAAAACAAGTATTCTCACAGACTTGAGCACAACACACTGTCACTACAGTAACCATCATTGCTGCTTCCCTTGACAACAATGGACACAGAAGTGCACCACATGATCTTTTCAGATGAATCTAAGTTCTGTACATATATTCATGATAGATGCACCCATGCATGGAGGCTCTGAAGAGAATGTATGATTATTTGCCATTGTCATATGGGCCTAGCACATGGTGTGATGCAATGGCATTTGGTACGTAACACAACCACCTCTGGTTCACATAGCCAGTAATTTGCACAGCAGCAATGTCTACCAGAACATATTAAGGGTGGTGGATGTGCACTGTCATAAAGGTCTCTGTGATGTTATCTTTCAACAAGATAATGCAAGATCACATGTTGCCCATCCTCTTCTGATTTACCTTGTTAAAAAGAGTGTTCAGTTGTTGCCCTGACCAGAGAGACTCAAGATCTCTCCCCACCCACTGAAAATATCTGGTCATATGTGGCTGTGAGACTGGCAAGCCATCACTTGCCAAGCCACTATGAACAATGTTTTGACATAAGGTTGAAGCAGCATCAAATGACGTACCTACATTTATCATCAGAGGTCAGTTCAACTTGATGCACCACCAAGCTAGACCCATAGTTGCTGCCACAGGTGGCAGCTCTGCATACTAAATTTTGCACCATTTATACTCTAAAATCACCTCCCAGTTTAATCATGTATTCTACTTACTATATTGCATATGCATAGTAACTAAAATTTTATTATTTGTTGCTCTTCCTGGTGCTGGAATGTTAATGGCCTGTGGTGCATATCATTCTTCAGATTATTATTAGTACTGTGAATACTGAACCTTACATGTTAGTGTTCTGTTCATTTAAATTCTTTCCTTCACCCTGTTATGTCTTCTGCTCTGGGCTTTTAAGTGATTCTTCCTAACCGTCCACCACTTGGAATTTTCTCACTTAATTTATATTATTTCTTCCTGAGAAGCTAATATTTCAAATGTGCTTTTCTCTGCAGATTATATGTGACAAGTATGGTTATAAAATACAGAAAGCATAATGGATATGGCATGTTATTAACGATTTGTTTAGCTAGCCTGCTTTACACTTTTTTGATGTAGTCATTCTGAATAGATAAAACAAATAAGCTTTACACATTTATTGTTTAACATGCTGTGGTATGAGGCTAATCAAATTGATACACTAAAGTTTTCTATGAATAATTTGTCAAGAGTCTACAGAAATGTTACCTCCTTACTATTAGTGTCCCTTCTCAGAACCATTTTCATTGTTGTGTGCTGACTGCTGGAGTGACTGTTCTGTTGTAGAGATATCTGCTGATTGTTTAGTTTAGTGTGCTGAGTCAATTCTCATTTCCTTTCAACAGTACAGTTATTTGGTTATTAATTTAGCTTCATAAGTAGCACAAAATACCTTTTTTTATCACTTAATCAGCTGTCTGAATATTGAGTATCAAATTTATACTCCATATCTGACAACATTAGATTACACGAATTTTGTTATTGTAGATGGGCATACTTGATCATGGCAAGCTACAGCAAATATATAATCTCCTTGACCCAAAATATGTTGAAGAAATTCAAAAGATGTTGTTTTAAGAGTACAATATTGAACCTCAGAGAAGTCTGAAGATGAAGTAGTCTCAGATTGTATTGAAAAAGCTTAAGTTTAACAATAAAATTCAGAAACAGATGAAGATGAGAAAGAAGTATTTGAAAAGAAAATTATCATTACTATATTGATAGACACAAGGATAAAATATAATAAACTTCCACTATCACAGAGAGTAAGTTTCACCACCCAAAGTATTATTCAGAAGTAGCTTGGGACTATAGGTGCAGCAAAAATGCCCTGTGCATGCTGGAATTGCCTTATAGTAGATGACTTCTGTCCATTATAGAATGTGTACAATATTACAAGAAATATGCATAATTGACCCATGTATGATATGGTAAATATGAGTGGAATCAATACACAAGTTATTCATTCTGGTAACAATGAAAATTTTATCAGAAGAAAAGGATTCCTAAAACAACTACCTCCTGCATTACTTTTGTCTCATTTGATTCTTATATATTTGGACACCTCAGGATTGCATACAGATCATCAGCAGAGATTGAAACAATACCAGCCAATATGAGAAGAAGATGCAGAAGACAAGAACAGAAATGCAGAAAATGGAATTGGGGTCAACAGGAGAAATTGCAATAACCACACTGTAAAGGGAAAACAGTAAAACATACAGTTGCAAAATATACCAAAAGCCAATCTGTTTGATCCACAGTGTAACTTTTTGCTCTGATTGCAATAACATTCCTCATTTGTTACTGTAGTCCAATGGTAGTAATGAGACAACTGAATGGTTAATATTTGTATTGTTGTACAATTATGCTCTCTTTGTCTATCTGTTCACATATTTGCAATTTGTAATATGTTTAATTAGTGTAATGTAATGAACACTCAAGTGAATAAGCAATATGATTAATTTGGCATTCCACACATGATCTCAGTAAGGCGAACAACGCACCTCATAGGTAGGTTAAGTGAACCGCATTTTGTTCCCATAGTTCCTTGTTTGTGTGTTTGTGGGGGTAATAGTCAGCCTTCAGGCCAGGAGCTGAATCATCAGTCAGTCCTAGGGTTTCATCTCTCTATGGTTTCTCCTCTAGTAATGATCTGAATATGTGAAAATTGCCAAGATACACCATGATTTGGAGTTCCCGATAAACTATAACTGACTGTGCAAGTGTGGCCAAAGCTTAGAGAAAAGCTAGGAGACACCATTTTCAACAAGAACAATACCCAATTAAGCACTTTGATACTCAAACCTCCCTTCAAAGTTAAACACAGCTGCACCCCTTTTTTAGTTCTTTGTTTACTCTTTCCTAGTTTCTTTCTAGTGTATGCTCTTCTTTTTCCTTTGATTTTGAATCTACTGTGTTAGTAAAAGTTGTTACTTTGTACCTGTAAAAATCTATTTTGTTTATCTTGTTAGTAGTTCATTTTCATTCTGCACTGTATTCTCCTCAGCATTTTTTTTCCCACCAACAATTTACAATTTTCTTTGACTTCTCATGTAAGAACTGTTTTGCATGTTGTGTACAGGGTGGTCTGCAACAGTCTGAAAAGCTAGTAACAGTGTTGTAGGGGAGGTTGGTTGGTTGGTTTGGGGGATTAAAGGGACCAGACTGCTATGGTCATCGGTCCTGGGGAGGATGTGCTGAGAAATAATTGTTAAGAAAAAAATCAATACACTGTGCCTTCCAAGTTACTCATCATAGAAATTCGCCAACCAAGTTAGGAAACCTGCAAATTTGAGAAGCCTCCCAGAGACAGTGTCACCAGACTTATTTTTCATTTAGTTTCATCAAACCAAACAAATGTAACTTTTGCTCACCTAGCTCATATTTGTCACTTCCAAGAAAGTCACATTTTAACTTTTAATGAGCATTTGAACTAGTTGTGACACACAGACCCACAGATGTCTGTGCATTACTGCATTTTAGCATATACAAGTGCTTGAATTTGTGCACACAACAACCCTATGTCTAACTTCAATGATAAATAACTCAGAAAAGATGCATCATATAAAATTTTTTTCTTAACCATTATTTCTCTGCACAACCTCCCCGCAACACCCCTACAAACTTTTAATACCATTTCTGTCCACCCTGAATATTTCCTCTGTCTTTCATTTCATTAGTAAGCAATTTTTCTGCTGTACCTCTTGTCACAGTGGATTATTTTTACAAAAGTGTGTAATGTTTTTGTTAACTAGTGCTGTCAGATTCGCAGTTCAGAACAGTAGCAACTCATTTATTCATCATGTTCCACTGATTCAATATCATAGATACTCAGGGCATGGGACAAGTCAATTTATACATAATCAAAGTGAAGAACCTGTTATAAACCACATTAGTAGTCCTCCTTTATGAAATGCTGTGAACTAATCATGTTTATGCAAGTCAAATTTGACATGGGAAAGTCAATTTATTCATAATCAAAGTGAAGAACCTGTCAGAAACCACATTAGTAGTTGTCTTTTATGAACTGCTATGAACTAATTGTGTATACACAAGTCAAATTTAACACAGAAAATACCCAGGAAATACACTACTTTAAAAGCAAAATTAATTCTGTTTCTTTAGTTATATTACATAGCCGGTATCTCCTGTTGGTGGCTTAATATCTGCATGACCTCATTCATATGTACCTTAAAGCAACAGTTGTCTACATCCCTTTATACAGCAAACATTGACCCACCTCCGTAACCAAGACTGCTAACACATGTCTGTGCTGTAGTGCTTGACCCAGAGATAAGCCGGTCTGAATCCTAGAGGTGGTTAAAGTTTTCACAGCCAGTATTTGGCCACCAAGGGATGAAGAGGTGGTAGCATAAGATTCCTGATCACCAGTCCTTGCATCACTGTCCTGGATTAAATTTTAAACATCTCCACAGTGCCTCATGAAGTGAGGACAAGTGATGTTAAGAGGTGGTCCATTCATCAGGCAGGGATGTTAAGCTTGTCAGCCTCGAGGAATAGGCTATGTATAGGCACCAGGCTTCACCCATTTTCTATCGTCATCATACAACACTACACTACACTACACACTATACTACATGTGCATCCATTACACTCATCTACATTCCACAAATACACATATGACACATCTCTCACATACCCACAAGCAAGGGGCTAATGTGCAGGTAGAAGGACACGCCTTCCAACCAGGTGGCTGAGCCCACCCTGTCAATAATGCCAAACAACATTTAATTTTTTTAATTTTTGTGAGGATTGCTCTCTATCCTGTAGCTAAATATCTTACTGAAATTGAGGCCATTAGAGACAAATTGCAATTTCATATTGGACAATAAAAGGCCAGAGAATCAGCTACAGTCTTTTTCTTGGAACCATGTCCTTGGCCTGCATGTAATCGACATATTATTAAATGACTGATGTTATAGCAGCACAGTTACCATTACATTAGTGATTACCACACACTGAAGTGATTAAGATCAATTATAGGACAGGGCTCCGAGAACTACTTTGTGAACACTGCTCATCACTAAAAGTCAATCATTGAAAACAGACTCATCTTTCTCTTTGTTGCTGTAGGTGTTATTGTTGTTCATTTTCCTGAAAGTAAATGGGATATGATTTCAGCAAAAGGTATCTTGGGTCTTGGAAGTGATTAAGAACAATATGTTTATCTTCCTATTGGTTCCAATATTGTGGAATAATTCTTTCATTCATTAAGCCATCAACAAAGGATTTCTGTCTTGCACTCAGAGCAATGTAAACAGTATTACATGTAACTTATTTAAAATAAAACACCATATAAAGTTACATTAGTATATATTCACCACATTTGTGTAACCACAAAAGAACTTTTTCACACATCATGAAACTTCTCTCCATTGTAGCTCACATCGAACTCTCTACTACTACTACTACTCAAAGATGCATAGATTCATATTGACAGACCACAGAGTCTCATTGATATTGATTTTTCAACACAGATGACACATTATACGTGGAATAGCATACAATAATAATTATTGTGTTTAGTTAAGTTCGTTAATCAATTGTAGTCTTTCATAATAAAAGGAAATAAATAACTAAGACATAAAAAATATGTATCCCCAAATACTGATATAAACCAGTGATCATACATTAAAAATTATGCATTGCCAACGTTGCAAAACATTATAACAGTAAAAAGTTGTATCATGTTGACTGATTGGTTACAGCTGTATTGCCATTGGCTGTACTCCACAGTCACACAGATTTAATCTTGTTATGCATGGTAGTGTTCACATGATGTATTTATGTGAGCATTTATTTAAAACCTAATTTAAGAGATATGAATGCTGATCTGAAAATCCCATTTTTTCTGGATACATACCCAGTGTCTTATCCAATGCACAACCTAATTTAGTATCTCAGGCATATTGTTCTGTAATGTTAGTGTGGTGTAAAACCTGAATGTCTGTGGCTGGAATCAGATGAAAATTGAATGTATATTTTGTTTTCAATTGCACTTGTCCCATATTTTATGTGTATATATTTACTAACAGAATGCCAGTCAAAATTAGTTCTAGAGAAAAATTATTTCTATGTGAGAGTATAAACCAAGTTTCTTTTTTCTTAATAAATTAATCCTCAGCAACAATGCAACAGTACCTGATGAATCACTGAAAACATCAGTGGTTGCTGTGTCAGAACAGCTGAAGAACTACCAACAAACTATCACAGCGGCAATAGAACCAACAAGGTTACAGACCAATGTACTCGCAAGCACTGTGAGACCAACATTAAGCAGTCGAGCAAGACCACCTCAGAAGAAAAAGCAACCACAGACAGCACAGAAGGCAGGAAATAAGACTAACAATAAGGTACTAAGCTATTTGCAGTAACAGTCACAATATATGTACCCCAATCTTTAATTTACCATAGATATACAAAAATACATACTGTTGTTTTTACATTCCTCATTTATTATGTAATGAGAGCTCTTGTTCAACACTTATTTATGCTCAGAACCACAAAAAAGTGTAAGGAAAAAAAACTTCAGAAATTTGCTAGTGAAAAAGTACAGATGTGTAATTGTAAGAACTATGCATAAGCTGAAGCTAGATGGGTTGTGGGTACTAAACATGTATGTTCAAGTAAATTTCTGTCGTAATGTTATGAGATACTGGCACTGGGCTGAAGCCTCTAAATAATCCATGTGATGAACCAAGCACAGTGTAAGCAACCTCATTTTTGACTTAATTCTCACTGGCAGTTCAGTAGTTTTTGTGCTAACATGAAAAAAATAGTATGTTAGCACAGCAGCTGATATACATTGTGATTCATACCAGGAATTTATCTCTTTTGATGAAATAGGTTTTATCGCTGATTGAGATACTGTGGAACTGTGGAAGATATCAAAAGAGGTATTACATGTCACATAAGAAGATCAGTAGCATTGTGAGCCTGTTTTCACAGGATGACATGAAAAATGTGTTAACTGCTGTTATAGAAAATCTGGTTGACATATGTATGGCTAGAAAAGTATTGCATGACAAGATCTGCAATCATACTCTGTTTCTAGGAGGATCAATGTATTCTTAGTACATTGCAACAGATATATTTGCAACAAATGTCAAAACTGCATTGAATGGAATTATCCATCAGGTTCCGATTCTGTTAATATGTCCATTGTTATCTTTCACTTCTTTTTCTGAGCTCTCATAAAATATCAGTAATTTACAATGAAGTTTGGTCAGAAGAAATTTCATTACATAGCACATTTTACTTTAAAATTATAACACTATGCCCTGTCTGTTATAATAAATTATAAAACTTCAACTCTTTCTTTCACAGACTAAATCCAACAGACCTCCAACACGTGCAACTCTCTATGGCCTCGCTTCCATAAAACGTGATGGAGATGTAACAGTCAATATGATGAGCTCCCACACAACTGTAAAATCACGCTTCAGTCTGGGACCTCTGATGCTTAAAGTTGAACGAGAAGTAAGTAATAATCTAAAAGTATGTTCTACTAATATCACTGTACAACATTATGACAAATTGTATGGACATTTATAACAAAATAACAACAACAAAATGTTCCCTGAGAAGGCTTTGCTACAATACATGCCAACTGGTACATTTCTGTCAAGGTTTTTGTCTACAAATGATCCTAACATAAATACAATTGGATTAAAGTCTTTCAATCACCAACAAGCAGAAGCATTGAGTGAATGTTATATTAGATTAGATTAGATTAATTATTCACTCCATAGACCCATAAAAGAGTGAATCCTCCTGGGTGTGAAACGTGTCAGATTAACACATTACAAAAATGTTATTAGAAAAACTTGAGTTTCATTAATTTTAATGATCCTCAGTCAATAATCAGTAAAATGATGTACATGAATTAAATTTAAACTTCTAATATTTACAGGTTTAATACTTACATCTGCTGACATTAAATCCATCATTCAGACATTTCCTAGTTTCTTGGCTATTACAATAAAGTACTGTCAAAAATTAAAGTAAATTATTTATATCAGTGATCTTCAGTTAAGAACAGTTAGAATATGTAACATATTTAAAATTAAACTTCCACTATTTACAGACTTAGGGCTTACATCAGCTTTCCATACATCCATCATTCACACAGTAGGTAGTTATTTGGCTGTTACAACCAAGTATTCTCAAAAATTAAAGTATAATAAATTTTCATTAAAATGGTCTACTTCACTTGTTGAGAAACTCATGGATGGAATAGAAGGAATGGGCCACCAAAAATTCTTTTAAATTATGTTTAAATTGTGCCTTGTCTGAAACTAAACTCTTAATGGTTGCTGGTAACTTATTAAAAATATGAGTTGCTGAATACAGGACTTCTTTCTGGGCAAGAGTAAGTGATTTTAAATTTTTATGTATATTGTTCTTATTCCTGGTATTGATACTGTGTACTAAGCAGTTAGTTGGAAAAAGAGATGTATTATTTACAACAAACTTCAGTAAGGAATAAATATACTGAGAAGCTGCATTTATTATACCCAATTCTTTGAATAGGTTTTGACATGGTGTTCTTGGATTTACACTACTCATTACTCTTATTATATGCTTCTGTACTCTAAAATTTTTTTCTGTTTGTGGAGTTAGCCCAAAATATGATACCACATGACAAAATGGAGTAAAATAAGCAAAATATTCCAGCTTTTTATATCTATATCTCCTATGTCTAACATCATTTGCATTGCAAACACTGACTTGTTTAGGCACTTTAGCAGCTCATTAGTTTGTTGCTCCCAACTGAATTAATTATCAAGTTGTAGTCCCAAGAACTTTACACTCTCAACGTCTCCTATTTCCATGTCATCATATTTTTTACACACACCAGAAGGAAATCTCTTGGAAGTTCTGAACTGCATATATTGGGTCTTTTCAAAGTTTAATGGCATGAATTGGCTATGAACCACTTAATGTCAGTAAAAATTTGATTGGCTGCCCTTTCTAAATTTATACACTCCTGGAAATTGAAATAAGAACACCGTGAATTCATTGTCCCAGGAAGGGGAAACTTTATTGACACATTCCTGGGGTCAGATACATCACACGATCACACTGACAGAACCACAGGCACATAGACACAGGCAACAGAGCATGCACAATGTCGGCACTAGTGCAGTGTATATCCACCTTTCGCAGCAATGCAGGCTGCTATTCTCCCATGGAGACGATCGTAGAGATGCTGGATGTAGTCCTGTGGAACGGCTTGCCATGCCATTTCTACCTGGCGCCTCAGTTGGACCAGCGTTCGTGCTGGACGTGCAGACCGCGTGAGACGATGCTTCATCCAGTCCCAAACATGCTCAATGGGGGACAGATCCGGAGATCTTGCTGGCCAGGGTAGTTGACTTACACCTTCTAGAGCACGTTGGGTGGCACGGGATACATGCGGACGTGCATTGTCCTGTTGGAACAGCAACTTCCCTTGCCGGTCTAGGAAAGGTAGAACGATGGGTTCGATGACGGTTTGGATGTACCGTGCACTATTCAGTGTTCCCTCGACGATCACCAGAGGTGTACGGCCAGTGTAGGAGATCGCCCCCCAACCATGATGCCGGGTGTTGGCCCTGTGTGCCTCGGTCATATGCAGTCCTGATTGTGGCGCTCACCTGCACGGCGCCAAACACGCATACGACCATCATTGGCACCAAGGCAGAAGCGACTCTCATCGCTGAAGACGACACGTCTCCATTCGTCCCTCCATTCACGCCTGTCGCGACACCACTGGAGGTGGGCTGCACGATGTGAGCGGAAGACGGCCTAACGGTGTGCGGGATGGTATCTCAGCTTCATGGAGACGGTTGCGAATGGTCCTCGCCGATACCCCAGGAGCAACAGTGTCCCTAATTTGCTGGGAAGTGGCGGTGCGGTCCCCTACGGCACTGCGTAGGATCCTACGGTCTTGGCGTGCATCCGTGCGTCGCTGCGGTCCGGTCCCAGGTCGACGGGCACGTGCAACTTCCGCCGACCACTGGCGACAACTTCGATGTACTGTGGAGACCTCACGCCCCACGTGTTGAGCAATTCGGCGGTACGTCCACCCAGCCTCCCGCATGCCCACTATACGCCCTCGCTCAACGTCCGTCAACTGCACATACGGTTCACGTCCACGCTGTCGCGGCATGCTACCAGTGTTAAAGACTGCGATGGAGCTCCGTATGCCACGGCAAACTGGCTGACACTGACGGCGGCGGTGCACAAATGCTGCGCAGCTAACGCCATTCGACGGCCAACACCGCGGTTCCTGGTGTGTCCGCTGTGCCGTGCGTGTGATCATTGCTTGTACAGCCCTCTCGCAGTATCCGGAGCAAGTATGGGGGGTCTGACACACCGGTGTCAATGTGTTCTTTTTTCCATTTCCAGGAGTGTATTTGATTTACTATTTATTGCAATGTTTGTATCATCTGCAAATAAGACAAACTTGGCATCTGTGGCATCTGGTAAAGTAACAGATGACAGGTCATTAATATACACAAGAAACAGTAGTGGACCTAGTATGGAACCTTGGGGAACACCACATGTAATTTCTTCCCAGTCAGATGATGTCTGATTGCCTACTGCTGCAGTGTTGTGTAATCACACCCTTTGTTTTCTATTAGTAAGATATGACTGAAACCACTTTGCAGCACTACCAGTGACACCATAATATTTTAATTCACTTAAAATAATGCTGTGATTCACACAGTCAAACAGCTTTGACAGGTCACAGAAAATGCCAGTTGCCTCTAATTTGTTGTCCAATGAATTAAGGATATATTTGCTGCAAGTGTAAATAGCTTTCTCAACATCAGAACCCTTAAGAAACCCAAACTGTGACTTTGACAGTATGTCATTTTCACTAAGGTGCTTAAGCAGATGCTTGAACATAACCTTTTCAAAGAGTTTTGAAAAAGCTGGCAAAAGTGAGATCGGTTGGTAATTTGACAGCATTTCTTTGTACCATTTCTTGTGGAGAGGTATAACTTCAGCATATTTAAGCCAGTCTGGGAATGTTCCTGCGACAAGTGATTGATTACACAAATAACTTAAGATATGACTAAGCTCACATGAACATTCTTTTATTAACTTTGTTGATATGTTATCATAACCACTAGAATGCTTTAATTTCAAGGACTTTATGATTGATTCTATTTCTTTGGGTGAAGTAAGTGTCAATTTCATTTTACTGAGATTGCTCATGTGCTCTGGTCTCAGATATTCCATTGCATTATTTGCTGAACCTGACAACCCCATGCTATCAGTAACAGAGACAGAATACTTGTTACCAGGGTTTCATTTATTTTTAGAGCTATTTGTTCCTCCTCATTTCTGGTCCTACCTGTGTCTGACTTAACTATATCCCATATTGTTTTTATTTTATTGCTGGATATATTTATCTTCTTCTCATAATGCAGGTGTTTAGATTTCTGGATAATCTTCCTCAATATTTTGCAGTAATTTTTGTAATGAGCTATAATGCTAGTATCAAAGGTGTCCCTACATATCAGGTAGAGTTTCCTTTTTGTCTCACATGATATCTTTATCCCTTGTGTGATCCATGGTATCTTAGTAGACTTCTGCTTAATTTGAGTTACCTTCAGGGGAAAACAATTTTCAAATAAGGTGCAAACTTTATTAATGAATGTTTTGTATTTTCCATTTGTGTCTTGGATGCAGTAAACATCCATTCAATTAATTTCTTTGAGCAATCTCCTAAATTTCTCAGTTTTTGACTGTTTTACTGGCCTTCCGTACTCAGTTCTGATAGATGTTTTACCCTGACAATTTTCAAACTTTAATGTTAGGTGTTGCATGTCATGATCGGATAGCCCATTTCCTACTGGTTTTGTAATGTTGCTTAGTTGCCTAGAATTTTCTATAAATATATTATCAATGGCAGTCTTAGACATTTGTATACCATCATTAGGAAATTTACAGTAGAAATTAAATTGAATGACAATGTAACTGATTTCAGTAACTGTTCACCAACGGTGTTTTCAGGACATCTATATTAAAAACACCAGCAACCACTGGTCCGGTTTTTTTTTTTTTTTTTTTTTTTTTTTTTTTTTTTTTTTTTTTTTTTTTTTTAAAGAGATATCTTCAAGACCGTTTATAAACAGGTCGAAATTTCCTGATGGTGCTCTGTATATGTCTATTATTATAAATGACCTGTTATGGAATGCTATCTCTGTTGTACATGCTTCTAAGTGCTGCTCTAAGCAAAATTTATTAATGTCAATATTCTTAAATTTAAAACTGTTTTTAACAAATGTGGCAACGCCTCCTTTCTCTGACTTTTGTCTACAGAAGTAGGAGGCTAACTTAAATTCTGTAAGGTTTAACATATCTATACCAGTGGTCACATGATGTTCAGAGAGGCAGATTATATCAACTGGGTTCAATGACTCTAATTCATCAATGCACATAAGTAGTTCATTAATTTTACTTCTAAGCCCTCGAATATTTTGATGCACTAAAGAAAGTTGGCATTTTACATTTACCAAGACGAAATCGGTTGGAAATAAAATTTCTGCTGATTGCTGTAAATTTTTAACCAACACCTGTATTCACTGATCCAATGTGCCAGGATTATGCTGTTTGACTTCTTTATCAAACTGAAGGTTTGTTTCAATCTTCACTTCTCTCAGAAACTGACTTCATTCTGTCCTACCTATCCTAAAAAAGGTGCTGCTCCAACACCTATGACCATGGGTATACTACCACCCATGGCAGTGCCTACCCCCCCCCCCCCCCCCTTACATTTCCTGCTATTAGCCCAGCCAGTTTACCCTTCCCTTTCCTGTTGAAGTGTAGGACATATCTAGTATAATCCCACCTACTGAGAGAATCAACAGGAACCAAACCATGTGACCCCATACCCAACCCAAGCAGCCGTTCCAACTCCAAATTAACTCTCCCAACAGAAGAGTTTAAATGAGGTCGGTTATGGCGTCTCAGAACAGACACAAACTCAACACTGGTATGTCTTGTTGCTGATGCAATCTTTGCCAGGTCACACACTATATTGTACCCATAATCTCTGTCAATACTATTGCCCAGCCCACCCAGAATAATCACAGTGTCTTCTTTGGTAAAATCTTTACAGTGTGAATCTAAATCCTGTCACCTGACCCAGGCCAGCACTTGGCTTAAAAAAATTTGTGACCTGGTATTCTGATCCTAACTGGTCCTGCAAAAGTTGGCCTACACCTCTGACATGTGAACTACCTAACAACAAAACTTTCTTTCTCTTTGCTGACTTCCCTACATTCTTATTCCATTTTCTACTGAAAGTTTGTTGTGCCCTCTCTACACCTACCTCTGTCTGAGGCTCATCAGCTTCTAACTGAAGCAACAGGTCAGACTTATTCTTCACATTCACCACAAAGCTGTCTGACAAAGTTCTAGGTCTGTTACTCCTGTTACCTGTTGCCACTTCCCATCTCTCTTTAACCTTCTCCCTCCTTTACCTATTCATATCTTCCCTAGCTTGCTCTAATTGTGCCTGAAGGGCAGGAATTTTCCCCTGCTGTTCCACTATTTTCCTATCTCTACTGCATATCCTACAGAACCACTGATGAGTCTGATCCACTTCCCCACTTCCCACACCACTATAGTCACCCCAATGGAAAATATTACTGCACCCATCACACCAAACCCCAGAGCTAACATTTCTACAGCATGTCAGGCACTTTTCACTCATGGTAAAAATCTTACTTTAGTGAGAATAAGTCAAATTAAATTTCAGAAAAACAAGAAAACACATTTACGAAAGATTAGGTCTAGTCTCAATCGTATGTAAACAAAGTTACTTTAGTGACAATAAGTTAGATTACCAAAAAGAAGTAAACTTGCTATCTTTCAGAGTAATCCTTTTGTGAGCTAGAGTAAAATACACACATGCATGTCTAGGTCCCTGCATGGTGCCAGGTGAATGAACATTGCCAGTGATGCATTTCAGCAGATAGATGGTGGAGATAGTATCAGATTGGGTGGATAGTGAATTGCGAGGTCGGATGGGTGACAGATACATGGGCTAGGCATGTAATGCACAGTTGTTGGAGCTGGTGGGGAGCAGCACCTGCTGAAGATGTTGTGTATTTGGAGAAGTGACAGAATGGATGAAGGAGAAATTGTTAGGTGGAGGGTGTGAGGACAGTGGTTACCAGAGACTGAGGCTAGGATGTTTACAGGAGAGAGGATGTGTTGTAAGAATAGCTTCCTTCTATGTAGTTCAGAGAAGGTGGTGATGGCGAGATGGATCCAGGTGGACAAAATTGTGAAGCAGCTATTGAAATTGAGCATTTTGTGCTCAGCTGCATGTCATGCCAATGGGCAGTCAACTTTGTTCTTAGCAATAGTTTGGCTGTGGCTATTCATCCTGGTGGACTGGCAGGTGGTAGTCATGCCAACAAAAGAAGCTACACACTGTTTACAGGAGAGTTGGTGTATTACATGATTGTTTTCACAGGTAGTCCTGCCTCTGATGGGGTAGGGTAAGCCTGTGACAGGCCTGGAGTAGGTGGTGCTGGTTGAGTGGATTGAGCAGGTCTTACTCCATGGTCTGCCACCAGGACATGGTCCTTGTGGCAAGGAGTTTTGAATGAGAGTGGCATAGAAATGGACTAGGATGTTGCATAGGTTGGATATGCAACAGAACACCACTTTAGGAAGAGTGGGAAGGATCTTGGGTAAGATGACCTCCATTCCAGGGCATGATGATAGATAATCAAAGCCCTAATGAAGGATATGGTTCAGTTGCTCCAGTCCAGGATGGTACTGGGTGATGAGGGAGGCACTCTCTGCAGTGGATTCTTGTGGTGGTGCAAGGATTGGGGTGTATGAGGACATGGCATGGGAAATATGTTTGTAGAGTAGGTTTTGGGACTATGCTTGTCTGTAAAGGCCTCTGTGAGATCTTCAGCATACTGGCCGAGGGATTCTCAACACTCAGCGTACATTGTCCATGGCTGGCTATGCTGTATGGCAGGGATTTTTTGGTGTGGAAGGAGTTGCAGCTGTCAAAATGCAGGTACCATTGGTTTAGTGTGGACAGAGGTGTGAATGGAACAATCAGAGAGGTTAATGCCCAGGAAGGTCGCACATTGGGTAGAAGAGGACAGTTAAAATGGATGGGAGAGAATGTGTTGAGGTTGTGAAGGAATGTGGATAGGGTGTCTAGGCCTTAAGACATAATAAAGATATCATCAATCAACGTGAACCAGACTAGGGTTTGATAGTTTTGGAAAGGTAGGAAGGTTTACTCTAAATGAACTATAGAATGCTTGGCATTGGAGGGTGCCAGGCGGGTTCCCATGGCTATGCTACAGATTTGTTTTTATATTCCTCCTTTGAATGAAAAGTAGTTATGAGTCAGGATATAGTTGGTAAGATGTATAAGGAATGAGGTGGCCAGACTTTTACAAAGTGTAATCTAAGACACAAAGAATGAAACATAACTTAAAAATTCAGAAATGGGAATATGTCATAGTTTCATAGCCTTAATGTGTACCTCTAGACATTTGGTGTGAGTAACAGCATTCTAAACACATTGTGCTGGACACCGAAGAATTAAGCTAATATCTAAATCCTGAAGATCACATTACATAATGAGAAAACAGATAATGATGGTACTTAAAATATAAAAAGACTGATAATAGCTATTTGTTGTTCATAACGCAAGAAATTGCATTGGAAAACTTTAACTTCTCATTTCTAACTTTTTTTTTATTGGAACAAATAAGAACATCCAGCTAATCTTAACATATTTATTTACAGTTTGGGAGAGGAGCCAAGAAAGACATTCGTAGTGCTGTTGCCACAACAACAGAAATGTCTGGAAAATTAAATTTGAGGATAATGAATGGTGGCGCAGCAACTCTGCATTCAATCAGGGTACTTCAACCAAAACAGGTATGATGGTCTAAATTGTGAGCAATGCACCTGGTATGATTGCATGGGGAAACTGAACACAAATAAGTATGGCTGATGAGTTTGAAATATGTTTTTCACTTTTCATCCCCTGTCTCTTACATTGATTTCAACATCAGCTCCCTAGCCAATCATCTTGCATCCAAATAATTAACCACTAATTTTAAAAAAAACCTAAGTAAATTGAGGATATTTGCATTATCTTTCTTATTACCATTTTAACTTTTTATACATATGTAAATAAATGATCAACAGGAAAAGACTCTGTGAAAGTAACATAGACTGCCTGACAAAAATGGTGAAGCACCCAGAAGACATGTCTGAATGTCATTGTATCTTTGTACACATACACACCATTAGCAGGTATGTAAATGATTAGTGACAGGTAGTGTCAGTGACAGTTAGAATGGCCATAAGAGTACCTTAGTGCTTTTTGTGTTTAGTATTGTTACCAGGCCTGGTAGGGTATATGAGGGGAATGAACAGCATCAGATGTTGAGTGATCAGTTTGAAGGACATTGAGATGCAACACACTTGTGTGACACAACATTATGAACACTTGATAGAGTTTAAAAGGGGCATTATTGTTGGTCTCCATTTGGCCGGCAGGTCAGTTCATGCAACATCCAAATTTGGAGGGCATTTGGATATGATAGTGGCCCTGTGTTGGACTGCATAGCAACATAAGGACAAACATATTCCTGTCAAGGTTCCAGTCAACTACATCTGACCACTACAAGGGAGGATCACTATATTGTGCACCAAGCACATTGTAACCCTTGACATCTGAATCTGCCACCTGAAAATAAATAATGGACTCTCCACAACATTCTATTCTGTCTAATCCTGCACCATAGCTCGGAGATTAGCAGCAGTTGGTCTTTGGAATTACTGTCCCTTGTGTAGGCTGATAACCCCACAATACAACAAGGTGCTATAAAAATTGTGGCCCTTGGTTATTAAATTTCTGAAGATGCTCACTTTTCTCTAGTGGCACATGTCAGGGAAAATTGTATGTGACTTGTGGCTGCTCCACAATTTTTATTTCTAACACTTGCCATTCCTCCTTCAGGAGATACCTGTGCTTGCCACAAACTTCTGTGTTAAGAGTGGTGCCATGACCAGGAAGCAATAACTGCTGAGGACAGTGCCGTATTGTGTTCAGTGCTAAATTGTGGTTATGCTTAATCACTGATGACCCTTTTCAGTGAGTTTGTTGGTGACCTGGGGAGAGGTTCCATTATTAATTTTTTTTGGAGAGGCTCAGTTGTGGTACCCCTGGCATCACAGTGTGAGCAACTATTGAGTATGACCTCAAGTTAGAGCTTCTAGCGATTGAGGCTAACAGTACATCAGGGACACCCTACATCCTCATGTGTTACCTCTCATGCAACAGTAATGTGGTGCCATTTTTCAACAGAAAATTGCCCATCAACACACGGGACGTTTCCCTGAACTGTCTGCATGATGTGAGGTACTCCTATGGCCAGCAAGATCCCCTGATCAGCCTCCAATATTACATGTCTAGGACCAGCTTGGATGTAATCTGTGTCCCAGTACCAGTACCCAGCACATCAAGGACCAGTTACAACAGTAGTGGGCCAGCGTGCCTCAGGAGAGATACAAGGATTTATGACACCCCTCCCAACTGAATCAGGGCATGCATCCAGGCCAGAAGGGGACGCTATGTCATAGTGATAAGTGAGCTCTTACTGCCAAATTCTTAGTGAACTTGATTCAGTTTTGTAACCACGGAAATAACATCAAAAATCCTCTTAATTCATGAAGTTTCAGTTTGTCCTCCCCTTCTGGTGGCCTCACATTTTTTGTCAGACAGTGCATTTACTATACAAAAAGTGGGTTAATCATATATGTTAATTTCACAGGTGCGAGTTGAGAGTGCTGATAACCATGATAAGACTCGTGAATTTATTTGGCGCCGCTCCAGTCACATTGCTCATCTTGTATCACAGAAGTTAACACGAGCAGCCAAATCTATGCTCCAACCACCGCCTACAGTTGTTAAGTCCTGAAATGATTATAATGATTCTCTGAAACAAGCATTGTACCTGCTCACTCAGTGCAAATGAGGCCTGGTTACATTAACCAGCTCTAGTGTGTTGCATTTTATTTTGTACACTGAAATCAGTTCAGGACTAAATGTGTTACATGTTTCTATTTATTTATTTATTGTGTTATGTGTTTCTATTTATTTATTTATCTATTTATTTATGTACTATTTGTAAAAGTATTTTTATACATTTGTATAAATGACACATGAAAATAAAATATCTTGAATATGTCAGTAGATCTGTTTTTTATGCTTTTATCATCAGCTGTGATGGTGGATGAACTTAGATACTTCAATGAATTTTTCATGTAGCCTGTAATTACTGCTTTGTATGAATGCTTCACTATTATTTCTTAACTGCAGAAACAGATCTAATTAAAAATAGACAAAATATTATTAATTAGGAAAAAATAAGTGTTACACAGATTTTATAAGACTTTATCCAAAATGAACTGAGTTATTGTTTATCACAATATTTATACAATGGAACTGTGTTTGAAAACATTTGCATTTGAAATGGCTGGTACACATTTATCTGATGAGTAGGAGTGGCATGCTCCTGATCCATTGTAAAGGAAAACTGAAATTCATAATATTGTAAGAATATTTGTTGGCTAGGATAAAATTTCTCATCTACTGTGCGTCCTAGATAAACTTCTTCCCATTGTTGATCCCATAAATTCTCTCCATGTACTATTACAAATTCACAGTTTATGATTCCATGAAACTGTATGTTTCACTTATTAGTTATATCTGATTTGTTATGACTTTGTGTTGCCAATGTCCGAACTTGATACTCACATGAACCATTTAATGAGGGGTTCACACCTGTTTCATGGAAGATCGTTGTATTTAGAAATAAATTAGAAATAATTGTATTATATCTTTCTGTTCTTGTTGTGAATGTTACTGTGGGATCAAATCAAGTCAGCCATCATGAAATTCAAGTGTCTTCTGTCAGAACTACCTATGATCACATAAATATTGAACTCTCCATATACAGTTACTTCCAAGTGATTTCCTCTAAGTTTTTGTGGCCCCCTCAGTAGTTGCTTAATGAAACTGGAAGAATTTGCTGTACTAAGTCTGTATACTGTAAGAAGTGCTGTCTTGTATGTTTTCAAGTTTGTTACTGAAGTACACGAATCAAAGAGCTGTTCAGTGTTGTACTCATTTATGTCGATATTCTGGGACTTTATTTCACGTCTGGTGTTACCTGCTTGCTTCTGCCTTACAATGCACACCTACAGTAAAGTGACACTAAACTGTATCCACTATGGTTCATCTGTTCATTTCTTTACCTTTCAAATGATGTTCTGTTAGGCACAGCTGAACTGTTGAAATACCTTTAAATTATTCAGTTTCCTACAATGATATGAGAAGTTCATCTTTCTTGTTTAACAAGGTTCTTTACTAGGGCAGAGAAGTTTAAATTTATTATCATTACTGCTGGTAACTTTTGTGTTGTCCAAGCTGTCATTTGCTGTTTCTACACTGATTGTTGCAACTGTGTCTATAATTATTCAGCAATTTTTTTCTTTTGGAAGAATTTATCCAAAAAAGTTCCAGTAAAAAATATTGGAAATCACAAGACCTGGACAGACAATGTTCAGATTACACAGAATGAATCAGAAATTTGTTATGAAAGAGAAGTTCAGGAGTAGATCATCTTGTGTGCAGTGCAACTATGTGAAGAGTG
Organism: Schistocerca gregaria; assembly: GCF_023897955.1. NCBI lineage: Eukaryota > Metazoa > Arthropoda > Insecta > Orthoptera > Acrididae > Schistocerca > Schistocerca gregaria. Next base: position 761,241,464 of record NC_064921.1, read on the forward strand.
ATGCATTATACACACACATATTTGACTGCTCCAGTCTTCTAAATAGATCCTGAAGCTCTGGATTTACACATTCAACAGAATGATTAATCCTACATTTGTTGCATTGATCAAAGGATGACACAATCTATAGATGGGTGTGAAGAGAATTCTCAGCTATGTGCATGATACTGTCCTCTGCTGCATAGATGAGCTCACAGTCCAAACTGTTCTTAGCATCCACAATAATCACTCCATAACCTTCTTTCCCAAGATTTTTCTTCAGGGAGCCCGAGACACAGGTTATATCTTTGCACGTGTAGTATTCTTGAAAGAATTAGTTACTTGGTAATCCTTGATGCTGTTTGACCTATGTCTGTTCCATTTGTGCTTTTCAGATTAAATTCAGCACATATCACACCATCAAATTAATAATCTTTAGCAATTGCCAAATTCTCAACATTGTATATTGAAAACCATGGTAATATAAGTACTGCCTGCTCATGTTAATCAATGGTGTACTATTAATATTTTTAGGTAATAATTCGTTTTGAATATGCGACTAAATATCTACAATGACTATACTCAGTTTTGTGTGAGAGATCCTATGACTCATTTCCTTTTTATCAACTTAAGACATGAAGTCTGTAAACAAGTCTTCAATAATGTTTGGCACTTTATGAATGGCTGTTCTGGTTGCATATGCTATACACAAAGACCAGTTTCAGCAGCATCTGCCATCACTGGGTCTTTTACAAGCAGGAAATATTTAAAAAAATATTTATGTGACAAAAGGGCAAGTTATACAGAAGACCTAGGGATACATAGAAACATTATGAAAACCAATTCCAATATGGAACAATGGGGAGAGATTTGTGGAGAGAAGAATGGTGTGTGATGACAACACATTCTGTAGTTAATTTGTTTCTAAAAGATTTTTCAATAGGCTGCTTTAATTTGCCTGAGTCAGCTGCATCCTGCATCCTCCCTCCCCCTTTCATCAACCATAAACTGAGCTAGCAGTCCCTGGATTTGGGAGGTGATATGATTATCCATCTACCGGCAGCCTTGAAAATGTTTTTCTGTGGTTTTCCATTTTCAGTTTAGGCAAACTAGGGTTGGATTCATATGATACACTACAACCAATTCCTTTCAAATACCTTTATTTATTGACAGATTCCAATTCCCTTAAAGATGCAGCCCTCCACTTAAATGAAAAGAGCAGCGTCAAAGACAAGCCAAGCATCTCTTTGGAGACTCCTGGCACTAAAAGCCATATGATAAATAAATAATAATCCAAATTCTCCTCATTTAGGCTCACACATTTGTCTCACAGGACATTCTTTAATGCAGAAAATGATTATTCTTACATTACAAGCAATTTTTCCAACCTAAAATTATTTTAGCTTCTCTGACTAACAGTGATCTCTTTAATCCAAAAGTCCTTTCAGTAACAATCAGAGTGTACAAAAAATTTGTGCTTGTGTATTCTAGATCACTTCCTTAGCTCCAGTCCAGACTAAAGAAAAGAAGTAGACTGTAAAATGACCTTGGAGGATGATGGAAGACTGGAGCGTGACTGCTTCTTAGCAATTTGCCAGAATACAGCATCCCAAGAAATGATTATACCCCTGCTTGGTGAAATCATTCTCAAGCTAAATAGTTTACCATTCTTTATGAAAATTTATAGAATAAATGAAAACTACGAATCTTTGTAAGCTTCTCTTTAACAAAACAGTCCCCCCTTGACAAAGTCCTTACTATCTCCTTGCCAGGGGGCATTTTATACTTATACAAACCATAAATATAGCCTGCAGAGGGCACTAGTGTTGCAATACATGAGTGACCAGAATCGTGGATTTAGCAGTTTGAAAAGGATATGCATAATTAATTAAAATGATTTCATATAGTAAACTGTGTGCCTGACAATGAAAGCAATATGTAGATAGCAAATCTATACTTAAAATCTTTTATAGGGTAATAAAAGACTTTTAGTGGAAACCTCCTAAAATGTCTAAGTCAATAACTCAACATTGTGTGAAAACTGTAATAAAATTTGTAAAAAATAATACAGAATCTGTTAACAGAAACCTTTCAGCATGACCAAGCAAGTGGGAAATTGTCAATGAAACAATAAATATGTAATTAAAAGTCTGGATAGTCATAATGCATTCAAAGTAGAATCCAGCTGGCTCCACTTGGAACATCTCTGTAAGCTGTTTAGTTTTCCTGTAGAGTTGCTTGCAGAAGGAGGTCCCAGTCTCTATGTCACCAGAGCCTCATTCACAAGGCTTCACACTGAGTTGCAGCAGTGTGTGTGATGCTGGTAGTACTTGTAAGTTCCTGTATTAATTAAAGTAGGCACTCAACTTACACTCATTCTGCTCATTCAGCAAAAACACCAGTCACCATTTTCTGTATATGTAGATCTCAACTTCCTCTAATAAACAAATTCCTTTAGTTTTGAGACAAGGCAATGCCCAGTCCTTGAAATAGAAGGAGAAGGAGGATGAGGAGAAGCACAAGGAGGCGGAGATGGAAGAAAGCTCTTTGCCATAAATCTACACTAATTTGAACCTTATATCTGTCTGCATTTTGTCAAATAATATTGGTTGCTCCATATGTCATTTGGATATTTATGTTATCATATTAAACTGAAAATTCAGATTAACGAAAACATATGCCAGCCAAGAACCACAATCAACATTGACAAAACAAGAAGAAGAATAGCCAAAAATGCACAAAAAGCTTATTTATTGCCACACTAGTCAATTTCATCTTCACCAATGACTTCATCTTGGAAGGCATGACTGACAAATAAATTATTGGATCATTCTATGTGAACCAGCATGGCCCTGCCCTACACTAGTCTTCTCATATGCTGAATGGAAGTGACATTCCTCAACACCTGGAAGCTGTATCACCTGATGCTGCATAGATTTATTCATGGTATATTTACAGTCTGAGCTCAGAGTAAAGAAGAAATCTTCCATTCCCCACAACAGCTTAAGTCTTTCTCACAATTCAAATTCACCTGGTCTGTTCTCATATCCAAATTGATCTTCCTTGATGTCAACTTCCAGCCCAATGGTGCTCATGCCCAAACCTTAGCCAACATGGAACCAACCAGTAATAATAATAGTAACTTCATTTCATCAGCTGACAATTTTTCCTCATCAAATGCTCCCTTATGTGCAGCAAAGCAATTTGTGACAAAAACATATAACACTCAATCACTCAAAAATAATATCAATAGCATTTCTTAGGCTTTGCTGTCTCACAGATTTTGCATACAAACAAATTTCTCAGGCAGATTCCTCCTCTGACCACCTGATGAACATAGCTCCCAGTTTCAGTAAAGTCAAAAGAAATTCTAGAATCTTGCACCATCCAGATCTTGAATGCCTCTTCACGTTGCTCTCCCAAGATTACAAATATCTAAAGTCAAGCCCTAAAACAAGTTTATTTCTCCCTGGTATCCTATCCATACCATCTGCTGTGTCATTTACTCAATTACTTCTTTAGTTTTATTCTTGCTCCACCTCCCTCAACCTTTTTTTATCTTCTTCCTCTCAATGATTTTCCTGACATCTTTTCTCATTTCATCCTATATCTTAATTCTTTCCCTCTTTCAATTTCTATTCCTCTTTAATTCTTCCTTGCTTTTCACTGGAAGAGAGGAGAGGGAAAAAACAGACTGTCAGTGGTGGATGACAAATTAGGATTAGTACTGTTAATAATTTCTTAGTTCTTGTGGATGTCCATTTCAAAGTCCACTTTAAATTTTTTCAAGCTCCTTGTCTTTAATAGTAATGATCAGGTTTAGCTTGAGTGTTACAAAATAACATGAAGATCACAGAAATAAAAGCTTCTCAAATTGCCTATGTAATTCACTAACCATATAGGACACACCAAATCTTGTTATTTCTTTGTTAAAACATACAATATTGTTGGTACTATTCAAATATTATACTTGTTATAAAATTAGAATAAAGAATAAAACATTTAGTAAACAGAAAAGTACAATTGTCAAATTACAGAATGAGCTGAGCTTACAAGCCTATAGGACATGAAATATACATAGACAGATTGGTAATATTATATACATAATCTGCAGAAATATACTCTTCAAAATAAAGTTTGTTAACAAATTATTCTTTGTCTGTAAAGTAGACACAGTCTCTCACATGCAGATTCCATGATCAGACACACAGAGGAAAATATTATTCCTACAACTAATACACAGATAATAGGAACAACATTCTTGATTTCCATGACATTGCTTTCAACTTCCAATTGCTGAGATGATGTATCACGAATATTGTAAAAAATTAACATATGATTCAGCAAACCAGCTCCTCTTAATATCTGGATGCTGTAGAATAAGTAAGAATATTGTTACAAAATTTCTCAATAAAAATATAGCCAGGTACTTTTTTTAATCTAGCTATGCATGAAACATATCACCATAATATATTAAAAGACAAACTGTTTGTGGCAAAATTCTGAAATTAACACTGTGGCTGTCTCTCCCATACTACTACTTTCATGATACTGCAATGTCTCCAACTATTTTTCTGTACATAGTTCATTAACAGACATCTTATCTTACATGTTCTAAAATGATACCACATTACTGCAGTTCAAAAAGCTGATTAGGATACTCATAAGGCTTTAATTATCACCTTGAAAAAAGGTCAACCTGCAACCATTAAGCTTGGTGGTGATGTAAGCTCTTCTCTATGTACTCACTCTTCAACAAGGCCTATTTTCCTCACTGGAAGATATTCAGTAGGAACCTGCATCTTGGCTTTTCAGGAAACATTTCACCTTGAAAATCCCCTTCTCATCATTCTGAAAATGCCTGCCACACAACAGTTTCTTTATCTGAGGAAACAGGGAGAAGTCACTGAGTTCCTCATCAGGAGAATATAGGGGAGTAAGACAAAATATGATAGCCCAAAAACAGCAGCAGGTATTATTGAATCCTGTGCAGAATGAGCTGGGGCATTTCATGAAACAAAAACACTCGCATGGACAGTTTCCTGTGAAGGAGAATTTGCCCCTTAAGAGTATAATCTGTTAGACTACATCATGGCAGTTGCAAAAAGCACTCAATCTCATCTCGGTCAATGATGGTTGGGTCTTCAGATTTTCTGCTTGCTCCTTGTTTTGGGGTCAGTGATATACACAACACTCAATCTTTGTGATTAGGAGGCTAAAGAAATCATATGTCTTGGGCTGACACTGTTGCATCATTTGTGTCACTGTCTCGGTTGTGCAGGCTTTTGAATAGGTGCGAGCAGCCATAGAATATAGCAGGCACTGACCTTTGTCACATCAAAATGTAATGCAAGGCATTAGAAACTGATTCATGAGTGGTTTTTATTTTTACCACTACCATCTTGCCTGTGATAAGCCAGCCTTTCACCATCAGGGCCTTCAGTTCCCCTTTGATTCCCAGTTCTTCACCGACAGAGATGGTGTACCACTTCATTCTTTATCATTCAGATGTGTTTGACCACACATGAAGTTATGCACCACCTATCCACTATGTCAAAAGAGGGTGCATTGTTGCCATACATTTACATTATCTCATCATGGACTGTTGCTCCACTGATTCCCTTCTATGGCTAAAAATGAATTACTTTATCCTGCACAATACTCCACTTTATCAATGGGCTGTGCCATTTTGTTTTTATTACTCTCTGCTAACAATTATTGCACTTTGTCACAATAATGAATATTCTTGGATGAAAAAGTATATAAAATAAGGGAAAGGCAACCACTCCCCATGACTGTCAAGTGTGTAGCACACAGAAACATGTAACAGAAAACAGTATTCATATTAGCTTTCAAGTTCTTGCTCCTTTCCTATTAAAAGTACACACATTTACACACCCAATTACACAGATGCCCAGGTGCACACCTCCATGAAAGTGGATCTCACTGTTCCCATGGAGTTTGCATTTGAATGCCTGTATTGTGTGTGTGACTACATGTACTATTACTATAAAACGAGCAGGAGCTCAAAACTAAGTGAATACTGTTTTCTGCTGCGTGTTAGTATGTGCCATGCATTGGTCAGTCATTGTTCTTTCCTTATTTTACATAGTGGTTGCACTTTATTGTCTATACTTCAGCCTCAGAACAAAATGCACTATTTCTGCTAAAGCACATGTCTTAAGAAACACATTAATTTCCTTAACTCACAGTTCCTATGACTTATATCAATTTGACTGTGAACATAAATTTTCATTCTAAAAATCACATTCTCTCAAGAAACTTAAAATGACAATAAAATGACTAAAATAACTCCAAACTTCCAGGCATCAATGGTGGCCCTACAACAAGTGCTCTAAACCCAGTTGCAGTACTTAAACACTTATGTGACTGCTCACTTCATGCAAGCTTATCCCCAATGCTTTGAAAACATCTAAGGTAATTCCAATATACTAAAAAATTTGGATAGGGAATGTAAAAACTACAGGCCCATCACTATTTCTTCCTGTGTTTCAAAAGTATTAAAAAAGGTCATGTCGGCCAAATTCATGAAACTGTAAATTAAAGAAAAATAGATCTTCCACTTTCAACAGCTGCAGTCCCCTTGTGGCATCGACACACGGATCGATACGCCAAAACATGATACGTGTGTAGTATCTTGGATTGATGTTCTTTGTAGGTTGACTTCCGGGAATCAGTTCCCATCTGTACCCCGTGCTGTACAGTTGATTATGAATAAAGTATTGTGATAGGAAGCGAGAGACGTGGTTATTACCTTCCCACCCTTGCGCCTTCCTCACCCTTAACAACCACCACTACTACTTGAAAATAACAGCTGAATAACAACTCCCACATACTGGCAGCAACAGCTGAACTCTTTGACATAAGACTGGCCCTGATACAGAATCTTGACAATGCATTATATTCTCAGTATTATTACAATTAATATTGTATGTAAATGACAATGAAAAAATAGCACAAATAATTTCACAAGTGATATCAAGGCCAAGAGAAAATAAAAACATGTTTTTAATTATCTGTTTTGTGAATTACAAATCTTTCAGTGCAAAAGTTCATAAAATGAGACTTTTCAACAACACCGAAGGAGATGGAGGCTAGTGTTGATATCCATAGTGTTCATGCCAAAAAAAAGTGAAAATTATACCAATAAAAACAGCATGTGCATGAATTGTAGTAATGAAATCAGAAAGTTAAATGACCGTGTAAGTAGTCTGGAGCTAACCATTAATATCCAGATGAGCAAACTAAAAAAACTTACATCTGAAAAGTGTGTACCAACAGAAAACTTGCCACATTCTCAACAAAGCTTATTACATGAACCTAATATCATGTTCAGAAGCAGATTCAGTGAGCAATCAACTGTGTGAGATAAGAAACATTGCGCATGTGAAACTACAAATATGCAGAGTGATATATCTTAAAGAATGCTTAACAACTCCCTTACTTTCATGAAACAAAAAGAGTCTGAAGGACCTGAACTCTTGTGTGACTTAAATACCAGGTGTTTGTCCAGTGCTGATACTGAATGTTTGGGCTATAACACTGGTAGCTCTTCTAAAGATGCAAAGAAACCAGAATGAAAAAAAAGTAGTTGTTATGGCAGACAGTCATGGTTGTGGATATGTCCACCTTCTGAATGGTCAATCCAGTGTACAAACAATTGCTTACATAAAGCCTGTCGCTTCTATGTCGGAAGTTTGGAAGCATGTATAATCCACAGACATTGCTGACTTATCTTCTGAAGACTTTGTTGTGCTATAGTGGGCCAAATGATGTGAAAAAAAAAAAAAAATTAGGACAGTTGACAAACACAAATTTTTTAGTGTTGAACATCCCTCATCGGCATGACTTACCATCTTGGTCATGCATAAGTAAAGAATTAATCAATGCTAACCAACAAATTTCATTACCTTGCAAACATTTCCAAAATGTACAACTCGTAAATGTTAACAATATTGGGCACAGATTCCGCACATTACATGGATTTGCACATTAACAATACGGGGGAATAACTGCTTGTCAAAAAATTACAGAAATTATCAACAAGAGGCATCAAATACTCAAAAGCAAAATCATCCTGGATTTGCCCCCCCCCTACCCACTTGATTGCCTACCCCCCCTCTTCCCCCTCCGCCTTTCCCCCTTCCCTCCTCCCAAAGTTCAAAGGAAACAACGCAGCAAGACTTCAGTCACCAACATCAGTAGCAAAAAAAGAAGAAACAAGGTGCCTCCAGTATTCAGTCACATCAATAACAATGAATGCAGTAACAGCTCCACCAATTGCAGACCCAGCTCTAATACCAGCAGCAAAATCATCAACAGTAACATCAGCAACTGGAGCAGCTGAAAAGTTAACAGGGGAGCTAGACACAGAAGAAAATTCTGCAGTCGATGATAACAGAAGAATAAGTGCAGTAGGGAAAAGAAAAGCAGTACTCCCAGTACACCTGAATGAATTTTTATTGACAAGATAAAGGTAAATGAACATTTATATATGCCAAAGTCTAAAAAATCATTTAATTTCATGCTGGTTCATCAAAATGTCCAATTAAATCAAAACAAATTAAGTGAACTTGAAATTTTATTTACTGATAAGTTAGAAAACGCTTCTGTAATGTGTATAACTGAACATTGGCTGCCTAAAGATGCAATGTCAGTCATAAAACTTCCAGACTTCAATCTTTCATCATTCTCTAGAACTATATCTAGTCATGGATATTTGATAAAACTGGTATTGATTACTGCAACATAAAACCCATTGAATTGTTAGCTGAAGAGAAAGTTTTTGAAGTGTCTGCAGTTGAACTCTCCTCATTAAAATTAATAATCATCTGTGTATATAAGAGCCCTGTCATCAACTAGAGGCAGCTTCAAATACTATACAAAACTTCAACAAAATATTGATAATATGTGGAGTTTTTATTATTGATTTTCAAGAAATCTCAAAAGATCAACAAAGCGTAATGGCCCTACTGGAAACATATAACATAAAAGCCACCATACATTCTCCTACAAGAGTTACACCAACATAAGCTCAACAGTTGATCAGATATTAATAATCACAAATGTAAATCACAAATTCTACATCTACATCTACATCCATACTCTGCAAGCCATCTGATGGTGTGTGGCGGAGGGTACTTTGAGTAGCTCTATCAGTTCTCCCTTCTATTCCAGTCGCGTATTGTTCGTGGAAAGAAAGATTATCGGTATGCCTCTGTGTGGACTCTAATCTCTCTGATTTTAATCTGATGGTCTCTTCGCAAGATATATGTAGGAGGGAGCAGTATACTGCTTGACTCCTCAGTTAAGGTATGTTCTCAAAACTTCAGCAAAAGCCTGTACCGAGCTACTGAGCATCTCTCTTGCAGAGACTTCTACTGGCATTTATCTATCATCTCCGTAATGCTTTTGCGATTATTAAATAATGTGCTGGAAATCTTCATACTGGCTTCAGTGACCACTATGCACAGTTTATTATTTCACGCACCCCAGGCAAAACAAATGAGAAAGAGGGACTTGTAAAAGAAACAAGAAAATTCAGTAAGAAACAAACAAACATTTTTATACAGAGACTAAGTGAAGAAACCCGGTACAAAGTGTGTACGTGTCAAAATACCAACAAAAAATTTGAAAAAATCATGGAAAACTTCATGTCATAATTTAAAGCTTCATGTACATTTAAAAAAATGTCGTCTTAACTTCAATGAGAACAAATGAGTTACAACAGGTATTAGAATCTCTTGTGCAGAGAAGAGAAGATTGCACAATACAGCAAAGACACAGAACAGACTGCATGAATTTCATTATACCTGAAGAATTACAAGAGGATGCTAAAAAATGATGTAAGGAAAACTAAAACAATGGAAAATGCCAAATACATTGAAAATTATAAAAAACAAATCTAAAGCTATACGGGAAGTTATAAAAAATCAAACAGCAAGTGAAGCAAAACAATATAAAAAATATAAATTAAAATATAATGGAGGACAAATTATTTCTTGCTCAACAAACGTTGCAGAGACTTTCAACAAATATTTTGTAAACATAAGTAAACAGTTGGTGAGTGAACTGGAAGAACACAACAAAATATCGACTTCATCATCCAATAGCATACGAAATGTTTCTACGGCATTGCCCTCTCACCCACAAATACAGAAGAAATTTTATCAGTTATAAAAATCTTGACTACAAGGTTCTCATGTGAAATTGATGGAATACCAGATTTGATTATTAAAAAATTCTGTCTTGGCTTGTAGCTGAACCAATTGCACAATTGTGCAACAGCTCACTGGCATCAGGAACCTTCCCTTCATGCTTAAAAACAGCAAACCAGAAACCACAGATCAAGAAAGGAAATGCAGAAGACATTTCAATTATAAGTCAATAGCTCTACTGCCTGTATTTTCAAAAATTTTACAATTTTTTTCTTATAAATGATGATTTCCTAAATAAACATAAAATTCTCTCTCTCTCTCAGCATGGTTTCAGGAAAGGCTGTTCAACTGACAGTCCAATATTTGAATTTCTTCATGAAATCTATGCTAAACTGGATGAGAGTGAGGTTGTGACAGCCATATGTCGTGATTTATCAAAAGCTTTCGACATCATTGACCATAATGCCCTACTGCAGAGGCTTGACCAATTAGGAATTAGAGGTATATCCAATGAGTAGCTCAGGACATACCTTGTGGCCACAAACAGGTGGTTGAAGTGCAATATACTGACCATAACAAAATCAGCTACTACTATTCAGGATATGAAAATGTGAAATACGGCGTCCCTCAAGGATCAGTAATAGGACCCATCCTGTTACTCCTCTATGTAGACATTGAAAGTGACCACAGCTCACCTATTAGCACTTCTGGGCCCTTGTCAGCAAACTGCTGAAGGCGGATCAATGTTGCACTGCTGGAATTGCTACAATCTCATCGGAAATGTTCTGCTGCAGTACATCTTGGACTTGAGGGCTCTTCGCACAAAGTAATGGCGCACTGGGAGATCAAGAAACCAGCATGGCTAGCTAGGTTGCGCCTAGACGGGCTTCTGCTAACAACACTGTCAGCCATGAAGATTGTGTAAATGCGCTCCAAGGTTCGGCAGGCTGAAAGGGCAGTCATTCCATCCTGTTGGAAGTACCTGTTGGCCTTTTCCTCCTCCGTTAATACTGCCACAAATGGTTTCAAAATGTTGGAAATGTAGTGCGACGAAGTCAGCACCTGATGAAAGGAGATGGGACGGTGTACAGACACTGCACACCAAACCCAGCCTTCTAATCGTGCAATGGTGTTTGAGTGTGCACTGATATGAAACTTCCTGGCAGGTTAAAAGTTTGTGTCGGACCGAGACTCAAACTCGGGACCTTTGCCTTTCGAGGGCAAGTGCTCTACCGTCTTTTCCTTTCTCTCTCTCTCTCTTTTTTTTTTTTTTTTAATTTTCATTTTGTTCGGTATTGTTCATTGCATTTGGTTTGAGTGGACGTCAAAAGACATCCGTTCAAGTTGATCGTTGATTCCTTTACTCAGTTGGAATGTATCTGACCCCAGGAATGTGTCAATAAAGTTTCCCCTTCCTGGGACAATGAATTCACCGTGTTCTTATTTCAATTTCCAGGAGTGTATTTCGACAATTATCATACAAGTGCACACAGTACAAGGTATAAGAACAGAATGAATTGACATGGTGGCTCAGATGAGTGACCTGAGTCCCAAAGATTAAAGTTGTCTATGGTCGTTATGACCTATTGATACCACACAGATCCCCCCCGCAGTACGGAGTACCGCATGTGAGTCTTGAGGGAAGACCATGTGGGCATTGATGCTGTTAGTGGTCGTACAAGCTGGTAGATGCATGACTGGGACCTCCACCTCGACTGAGGTGGGGTGCGGAGGTGGGGCAATGGGAGGCAGATCCATCTTGAAGTTATTGAGCCAGCGAGGATGGATGATGCAGCGGTTAGCCTGAGAGCAGGCGGGTTGAACGGCAGATGGCGGGCTGTAGGTGCGGCAAGCCCGTATGCTAATTGAGCCGTATGGCGAGATGAAGGCGCAAATTGTGATTGGGTTGCACTCACAAGGTGGGGGTGAGGCTATGCACATGAATGACATTTAACTGGTCATTGGGTGGTGGGGCTGCACCGTCTGTGAGTAGAATGAGAACTTGGTTGTCGAGAGTCACAATTGAAATGTACACGTGGTGTGGGGATACGTTGCAGTGCAGGGTGACTATGGGAGAGGGTGTCTCCATAGTCAATGAGGTAGCAGCGAAACCCGCACACGGGATGGAGGGTGACATGTCTTAGAAACTCGCAAAAGACAACAGGGAGGCGTCAGGTGAACACAAACGGCATGGTGGCCTGAGGAGAAACATTGTCGGACTCCATGGCAGGAGGGAGACTGGTGGGAGAGTGATTAGGAGGATCAGACTGAGCCAGCAGAGGGAGATCGGGGTCCATGAACGCTGTTTTGAGTCAGTGCAATGAAACAGTTTGCGGACTGTCTTTGACGATGGTGTCGAAAGTTGTATCACCGGAGGACTTTAAAGGTGCCGAGATAAGGTGGTTGCAGAGGTTGTCAGCCCACATCATCTCTCTGCATTACTTGGGAGCAAGTGTTGAGAGCAGTTGGCACGTAAGTGTCCGGTGAGGAGTGACTGATAGGTTGGTGCAGGCGTGCATGTTTGAAGAGGGTACGCATGTGACTTATGAAATCCAGGGAGGGGGTGGGGGGGTGGGGGGGAAGTCTACAGAGACTTGTGGCTGAATGAGTTACACTGGTAAGATGGGGTTCTCCCCGGAAGCTAATTCTGAGATAGTTTTCTGTAAGTCAGGCTTCAAAGTTGAATAGAGGTCGAGCAGTACCCATGGAAGTGCTTCAGACCAGAGGCAGTCGTGGCACCTGAACGCTATTTTTAGAGTGCGGTGCCACTGTTCCACTAAGCCATTGCTTTGTGGGTGGTAGACTGTGGCGTGAATTTTCTTTACGCTGCAGACATTACATAAAATGGTGAACAGGGAAGACCTAAACTGCCGACCCTGGTCAGTGGTGATGGTGGTCAGACAACCGAACCTAGCAATCCATGAGGAGATAAAACCCTTGGCCATGGTCTCGGCAGTGATGTTAGATAAGAGGGCTTCTTCTACCCACAGGGCTGTATGGTCAATTGTGGATAGAATGTTTCTGTGGCCCTCCGACAGTGGAAGAGGGAAGAGGACCGATAAGATCAATATGTACATAATGAAATCGTCCTGGAAGGATATCGAACTTGCCCAGTGGTGGGGTGATGTGCCGGTTGGTTTTGTTGTGTTGGCAGAGGCCCAGGTCTCAAAGTCCCATTTTATATTTTCCCAAACAAAACGCTCAGAGATGAGCCCCGCTCGGAGACAAGTCATGTAGTGGGATGGATGCCAGGATGAGCGAGGTTATGCAGAGTGTCAAAGGCATGCAGGGGGGGGGGGGGGGGGATTAATGGGCATAAATGAATGTACCGGTAGAAGAGTCGCACCACACCTCATCCACAACACCAGAGAATTTAGCTTTAGTAAACATAAGGGATGTTTGAGGGTCCATGTGGAGAGCTTGAGATTCCTCGTCAGAGGCGCGTAGGGTGGACAGGTTGGATAAGTCAATGATACGTAAATAGTATTGATCCATGGAAAAAAATCTGTGGTGATGTTGTCCGTGCCTTTGATGTGGCGAATGTTGAGTGCAAATTTGAATACTAGATCAAAGTGACAGAAATGCTGAGGGGGTGGGTCCTCGGGGGGTTGCAGAGAGCGTGTGCGAGTGGTTTGTGATCCGTGAGGATGAAGAACAAGGTCAGGGTGGGCGAGTATCACGGCGTGAGCTAAAGAAGTCTTTAATGCATTGAAAGCCTCCAGTATAGGTGCAGTCCAGCGAATGGGTTTGAGTCCTGAAGACTGTTTACCCAACAGTGAGTCTGTCAGCTGGGCCTGCATAAAGGTGGCAGAAGACAGGTGAAGACGGTAGTAATTTATTGTGCTCAGGAGCCGGGGGTGGCAGTGAAGTGATGGTCTATATGTGAGACTTGGGACGCTGTATTCCATCAGTGGAGACAGTGTAACCCAAGAAACTGACAGAAGACTGACGCAACTGGAATTTTTCTATGTTGACCTCAACGCCGTTGAAGTTAAAGGTCTAGAGGACCATAGATAAATGATTTTCATGTTCCTCAGCTGACTTGCTGAAAATGAGTGTGTTGCCCAAATATGTGAAGCAAAACTTGAACTTTCGTAAGATGTAGTCAATGAAAAAATGCCACATTCACGCCGCATTTTTTAGGCCAAATGGCATGAAGTTGTATTGGAACAAACCAAGCCGCATGATAATAGCTGTTTTATGGATGTCATCTGGTGCTTCAGGAATCTGGTGGTAAGCATGTTTACAGTCAAGAACACTGAAGATTGTAGCACCCGATAACATATGAGTGAAATCATTTATGTTAGGCATGGTGTAATTGTCAATGACAAATGATTCAAATGGCTCTGAGCACTATGGGACTTAACATCTGAGGTCATTGTCCCCCTAGAACTTAGAACTACGTAAACCTAACTAACCTAAGGACATCACAAACATCCATGCCCGAAGCAGGATTCGAACCTGCGACCGTAGCGGTCGCGCAGTTCCAGACTGAAGCGCCTACAACCGCTCAGCCACATCAGCCGGCTGTCAATGACAATATGAGCATTTAAACATCTGTATTTTCTGCACATTAGGAAAGAACCGTCATGTTTGTGGATGAGGTGGATCGGTGAAGACCAGTTGCTGGCTGACGTTTGCATGATACCTGCCTCCGAAAGTTCGTTAATTTTCTTCCAGTCTGTGTGCAACTTAATAGGGTTGAGGCATCTAACCTTTTGCCTAATAGGAGGGCCAGCAGTGGTAACTATCTTGTGTGTCATTCTGTCACTAACAGAAGAAACTGAGAAATGCACACAAGACTGATCAATGTCCTGCCATGAAGTTTTTGGACAGATAGGGCATGACGAGGCATAGCCATTAGTGCGAGTGAGAAAAGGCAGCATGAATTTCACATGTCTAGTACATGAGCACAGTGTGCACTTGTTTGAAGAGGGCGGCTTCGTGTGCAGCATGGAGTGGGTCGGAATGCGTGGCGACTGTCTGCTGTCAACCTTGGACTTGGTACCCGGCGTGGGGGAGAGCAGCATTGGTGTCACGGGTGGAACAGCGATGGCCGCTGGGTTATGTGGCTCGTGCATGAAAGAGAGGGAATGTTTATCAACACGCATCTGGTGGGTGTGGTCATATCATGTGCATGACTGTTATTAGAAGCACGGTCTGCCACACATGCCAATGAACGTGGCGAGCGGGTTAAGGATGCAGAGTCTTCCGGATGTGAATCGTCACACACAATTAATGTTTTTGGACTAACCTGATGAGTGTTCGAGCTGGTGGCTGCTGGAGAAACGCAGTTAGGTGGCAGGACTGTGGACTGCAGTTTCAGGAGCGAGGTACGGGCTGCGATGAACTCATAAGTGTATGCTATTTATTGTTTCCCAGTGGAGTTGTGCCATCAAGTTGTATTCTGATAGTAGGTTAGTGGTGCAGGTCACAATGTCACCCATGAGGGTGGAGCACTCGCGAGTACACATGTCATGAGAGAAACAGAACGTGGAACATAAGTGTGGGAGCACAGTATGTGAGTGTCAGTGGAATGGTGTAACACTGAGCCCTGAACTACATTCGGATGGAGTCTGCAATGGGACAAAAAATCCATACCAAAAATTGGTTCATTGATGTTGGCAATGTAGAAAGTCCACAGAAAACATAGCGAAGGAGATAGGTGCACCATAACTTTGAAAGAGCCTGAGGTTTGCTGCATTGACAGCTCATAGAAGTGACTTCGTCAGTGAAAATACAAGGAAGGGGGGGAACCATCAATGTAGGTATGATAGACACGTCAGCACCAGTGTCGACTAGGAAAATGAGCCATGACAAAATGTCAGTCATGTACAAATGACCACTCAGCCGGGCCGACGAGTGGACAGAGTGCAATGTATGAGGACACCTGTGAGGTTCCCCACAGGATTTGGTGTCTTTTAAGTCCTGCAGTTGGCGTTTTGGTGCTGGCAAGGTAACCGGCACTTTTTGGTATTTCCAGCATGTATAACGGCAGGTATGGTGCATGTGCAATCATGGAGTGCTCGGATGGTGGAAAGAGCGAGCAGATACTGCCAGGCAATGTAAAAGGTGCAGAGGTGTCGTGAGCCCTGCCTCTGCCAGCAGACAGATGGTAAGCAGGAGCAGTTGTGCCAACTAGCGGTGAGTGGTGAGCTGGTTGGTGTTGTTGTAGCAATGAATACAGTTGGTCTGCAATGCGCAGATGAGAGCTGATTGACTCGAAGGAGAGTGGTAGCAGGTGGATCTGTCGAGTGATAGGCAATTTGGCAGACAACACCACCAACAGAGTGATGTCCAGCATGGTATGCTCACTCATAAGTAACCACAGATGAGCCAGAGTTGTGATGGAGTGTGGTCCCCCAGGTGTTCCTTGAACAAGATGTTGAAGATTAATTCTTGTGGTGAGCAGGCGTGTTGTTCCATGATCGTTTTCTTTACAAACTCATATGGTGGTGGAGGCGGTGGTGAGAGGAGGAGATCACAAATTAAGTCCGAATGATTATGGAGGTGTGTGATGAGACACAGGAATTTAGAGTTGTCATTGGACACATGATGTAACTCGAAAAGATGCAAACCATGATACAGGGTTGTCTTCGTATAAAGGTGGCAGCTTCAGCAGATGACCTGGGGGAGAGGATGAAGGCAGCTTCAGTGTCCCTTGGAAAACTGGCTGGTCTGTGGCAAGAGAGGTCGTATGGCAGGCCAGCACCATAGGCATGAGTGTGTTACGGGAAAGAATGTCCGTAGGAACAACGGGTTGCATTGTCCTTAACATGTCGTAAAAATACGACATGGCTGGCATGGTCAGTACCATGGGAATGAGTGGCTGTGTGATACGTGAACTGGACTGTAGGTTACAGGTACTGATTTGAATTTGCCCACCTTGGAAATAACGCGGGCAGCCAGCACGGTAGACACAGGCGGAGCTGTTGGAGAGGCAAGCGGCTGAGCGGTCAGCAACTGGGGCCACATGTTAGTGTGTGTGTGGAGGGGGTTGATAATTTGTGTGACAAAAGTGTGAGTTCTCCGTGCACATTGCAAATGTGCCCTAAGGGTTGGACTATAAATTACCCAGTGGAACTTGCAGAAGATCACTGCGGTGTAGTAAGACACTCCTTGAAAGTGAAACACCAAAAGATGTACATGAACCCATATGGTTGAAAAGTTGAGCAATAGGTCTGGGGGTTGAGCAAGCAGAATTTTGCGCACAAAAATGTCCATTGTTACTCTGCAAATGACACAAAACTGGAACGGCCCTGCACACGGCATGACAGTAGCTGTGGTTGTGGCCCATTCAGAGTCAAATTACGTGTGCAAATGAAGATCACTTTGAACATTATACGATCAGTCGGTAGGAACACAGTTCTGAATATTATCCACTTCACATTTCACATGTTGGCAAGCACAGTCTGGCGACACAAAACCCGAGTCCATTGTTTGAGTTAACAGTGTAGCACTTGACCATTGTAGAACAACAAAGTTTGAGGTTAACGTGGTTGGAGATCGTGAAACACTATGGAGTAATGGAGAGCCGGCCATTGGCGAAGGATTGAAGGGACCCAGCAGTCATAGTTAGGCTTCCAAATCTTTGAACAAAGCATTGAGTGAGGAAGCCATAGCGGCATGCAATGATTTACAACATCTGTCACGGAAGATGTAGAAACTTTGTGGTCACCAGTATGGGAACAGGATAAAAATAGCGGTATACAGAATAAATTGTCCACACTAATCTCTGCACATACATATATTTTGACAATTATCATTCATGTGCACACAGTACAAGGTATAAGAACAGACTGAATTAACATTGCAGTTCGGATGAGTGACCTGAGTCCCAAAGTTTAAAGTTGTCTATGGTCAACATGACCTGTCGACACC
Organism: Schistocerca gregaria; assembly: GCF_023897955.1. Taxonomy (NCBI): domain Eukaryota; kingdom Metazoa; phylum Arthropoda; class Insecta; order Orthoptera; family Acrididae; genus Schistocerca; species Schistocerca gregaria. Next base: position 761,259,502 of record NC_064921.1, read on the forward strand.
ACAAATGCATACAAAAAAAGGGAAGTATGAGTGGTCACAGGTTGGTTGACTCAATGCTGGTAAACCTGAACTAGCAGATAGTTGATGAGAGATGTCAGCTGTCAACCAAAGGCTTACTTGCAAGGTTTCAAGAACCAGTGACAATTATAGTAATATACTACAACCCCCTACACGTCACTTCAAAAGGGACCTTGAAGACAAGATTAAACTAATCACACTGTGCACAGAGAAATTTACGCAGTCATTCTTTCTGTCCTACACACATGAATGGAATGTGAAGAAAGCCCAATTCACAGTAGGCAGGAAAGTGTCCTCTGTAATGCAGTTCACAGTGATTTCTACAGTATGGGTGGAGATATACATTCCATGTCCCAATTCATAGACCAGTCTGTTCAACAATTTTTGTATCTTGTGATATTAGTCCATTATGAAGCATGATTGTAGAGGTTTTGGTTACTGAATATAATCTGATCACATCACAGGATTTGTGTAGGGTAAGTCCAGTAGTGGTACTGCCACCTTACTACCTGTGGGTGGACAGAATTTGTTTTTGTTGTTTTCTCCATTAGGGAAGTTAGCTTTGTTACTCCTCCAGTGACTTCACTGCCTTATGTTAAGATACCCTTTTCATTTGACTCCTCCCTTCATCTCAGCTGACCCTAATGTCTCAGAGGACACAAATCAAACCTACTCACCACTGAAGGTACTGTTGTTAAGGCAGTGTCAACACTGTGTAGTGGAAACCATCCCAATCAAAAATTTCAAGTGGAGCAACAGCAGACCTGCTATTGACTAGTGAATGTAAGTAGAGGAAAGATGCATCTTCATATGTCCGCAGTTGGTTCACTAACAACTGATACTGGCAACATGGCCACTTGCCCCAATATTGTCTTCTTTGGGCACTAGGTTCCATCCATATTCTCGAGAACTATTCTTCATAACTTGGAGAAATAGAAGAGTCACATTGTTGTTAGTATGTATGGTTCATTATTTGACCTATGTACTTCTAGTTTACACTTTACTGTTTAGAATGTCTTTGTATTATGGACTCAGGCGGAAATTAGATTTTTTACTATGATTTGTCATTGGAAGCTCCAATGTTATGTGGGTTTTGGAGCCCCTTATGGATATGGCAGCTAAGGACAGGAAGAAAGCCAATGTGCACTCTGTGTGCATGCCAGGGGGAGTCATCTGAGATGTGGAAAGGGTCCTTCCAGATGCCATGAAGGGTACAGGGTGCAGCCAACTGGAGGTGGTGGCTCATGTCAGCACTAATGGTGTGTGTCGCTATGGACAGGAAGAGATTCTCTCTGGTTTCTGGCAGCTATCTGAGTTGGTGAAGACTCCCAATCTTACTAGTGACATGAAGGCAGAGCTTACCATCTGCAGCAGCATCAACAGGACTGATTGCGGAGCAGAGTGGAGGGTCTGAATCAGAGGCTCAGATGGTTCTGCAACCGTGTAGGCTGCAGAATCGTCAACTTACGCCATAGGGTGGTAGGGTCAGCTGTCCACCACACACAGGAGGCAGATACTTGGGTAGCTGGGGCTGTGTGGGGTGGACTGAGTGGTATTTTTTAGGTTAGACAGTCTTGGGAAAGATCAAGAAGGGCTCCAGTCTCAAAGGGTACAGGGCAAAGAAACGAAGAGAGTCAACCAAGCAACAGTCGCTATTGTAGTTGTAAATTGTCGTAGTTGTGTTGGAAAAGTACCAAAGCTTCAAGCACTGATAGAAAGCACTGGAGCTGGAATCATTATAGGAACAGAAAGCTGGCTAAAGCAGGAGATAAATTCTGCCGACATTTTTACATGGGTACAAACCGTGTTCAGAAAGGATAGATTAAATAAAGTATGTGGTGGTGTGTTTGCGTCTGTTGGTAGTAGTTTATCTTGTAGTGAAGTTGAAACAGATAGTTCCTGTGGATTAGTATGGGTACAGGTTATATTCAACAGCCGTTCCAAAATAATAACTGGCTCTTCCTACCGACCCCCTGACTCAGATGAAATAATAGCTGAACAGTTCAAAGGAAACTTGAATCTCATTAGAAATATGTACTCCACTCATACAGTTGTAATTGGTGGAGACTTCAATCTACCCTCGATTTGTTTGCAAAAATACATGTTCAGAGCCAGTGGTAGACAGAATACATCTTCCAAAATTGTACTGAATGCTTTTTCTGAGTATTACTTTGAACAATTAGTTCATGAGCCCACACGAATTGTAAATGGTTGCAAAAATGCACTTGACCCTTAGCCACAAATAATCCTACTCTAATAGAGAGCGTCATGATGGATACAGGGATTAGTGAACACAAGGTCATTGTGGTAAGGCTCAAAACCATTTCAACCCAAACCACTAAAAATAAATCCAAAATATATCTATTTAAAACAGCAGATAAAAATTCGATTGATGCCTTCCTAAGAGAGAGTCTCCATTCCTTCCAAGCTAAGTATGTAAGTGTAGATCAGATATGGCTCAAATTCAAAGATACTGTATTGACAGCAATAGATAGATTCATACTGCATAAATTAATAAGAGACAGGACTGATCCACCAAAACACGTCACAACACTGTTGCAGAAGCAACGAAAAAAGCATGCCAAATTCAGAAGAACCCAAAATCCCCAGGACTGGCTAAGTTTCACGAAAGCTTAAAATTTAGTGCGGCTGTCAATGCAAGATGCTTTTAATAGTTTCCACAATGAAATATTGTCTCAAAATATAGTAGAAAACCCAAAGAGACTCTGGTCATGTGTGAAGTACACCTGTGGCAAAAAACAGTCTGCGATAGCGATGGAAATGTTACCGATGATGGTGCCACTAAAGCAGTTTTCCATATTTCCTTCATGAAAGAAGACAAAGTAAATATTACAGAATTTGAAACCAGAACATCTGTTAGCATGAGTGACATAAAAGTAGATATCTTAGGTGTTGTAAAACAACTCAAATCACTTAAGAAAGACGAGTCTTCTGGTCCAGATAGTATACCAATCAGGTTCCTTTCAGAGTATGCAGACACCATAGCACCTTTCTTAGCAATCATATACAACTGCTCACTTGATGAAATGTCTGTTCCTAGAGACTGGAAAGTAGCACAGGTCACACCAATATTTAAGAAAGGAAGTAGGAGTAACCCATTGAATTACAGACCCATATCACTGACCTCAATTTGCAGTAGTATTTTGGAGTATATACTGTACTTGAACATTATGAATCACCTTGAAGAACATGACTTATTGATACATTATCAACACAGATTCAGAAAATATCATTCTTGTGCTACACAGCTAGCTCTTTATTACCATGAAGTAATGAGTGCTATTGACAAGGGATCTCAGATCGATTCCATATAATCTAGATTTACAGAAGGTTTTTGATGCTGTTCCTCACAAGCGACTATTAACCAAACTGCATGCATATGGAGTTTCATCTCAGTTGTGTGACTGGATTCATGATTTCCTCTTAGAGAGATCACAGTTCGTAGTGATAGATGGTAAATTATCGAGTAGAACAGAAGTGATATCTTGAATTCCTCAGGGTAATGTCATTGGCCCTTGCTGTTCCTGATTTATATAAATGATCTAGGTGATAATCTGAGCAGCCCCCTTAGATTGTCTGCAGATGAATTGTAATTTACCATCTAGTAAAATCATCAGATGATCAATTCCTGTTACAAAATGATCTAGAGAGAATTTCTGTATGGTGCAAAAAGTGGCAATTAGCACTAAAACAAAGAAAAGTGCAAGGTCATCTACATGGGTACTAAAAGAAAGCCAATAAATTTTGGGTATACGATAAATCACACAAATCTAAGGACTGTCAATTTGACTAAATATTTAGGAATCACAATTACGAGCAAATTAAATTGGAAAGACCACATAGATAATATTGAGGGGAAGGTGAAACAAAGGCTGTGCTTTGTTGGCAGAACAATTAGAAGATGCGACAAACCCACTAAAGAGACAGCCTACATTACACTTGTAGGTCCGCTGCTGGAATATTTGCTGCGTGATATGGGATCCTTACCAGGTAGGGTTGTTTGTTTTATTTATTTATTTATTTATTCATCCATAAACAAATTTCTTTGTATGGATGTCGTCATTATACATACATGTGTACATTATTTTTTCATATAAGGCAATGAAATACAAGCTATATATAATAAATTCATAATATGTGTATGTATATTACACACACAATTTATCATTGAATTACATAATGCAGAAGGCCCTGCTTCAATCAAAAGAAATATATCACAAGACTCCTCTAATACTTGTATGGGTAAATTACAATCTGGTATGTCCACTTTGTAATTTTTTAACCTGATTATTTATTTATGCCATTTTTATGCTGCATGAATTCTCCAATCGAGTAAAAACTATTTTTTAATAAATATTCATTAAGGAATGCTTTAAATTTAGAGAGTTCCTTTATGTTTTTGATTTCTTTTGGCAATTTATTGTCTATCTTGACACCTTGGTAAAACAAAGTGATTTGGTTTTAGTTTTATTCATTCTGTCTAGGTACAAGCAATTACTGTTTTTGGTTTGGTGATCATGTATGCAGTTGTTTGCTAAGTATTGCTCAATATTTTTGTGAATAAAAACTGTAGTTTCCAAGATATATTCACTTGGGATTGTCAGAATACCCCACTTTTTAAATAGCTCACTGCAGTGCATTCTTTTGTGACTCTTGCTCATTATTCTGATAGCTCGTTTTTGCAATCTGAACACATATTTCACTTTTGGGCCATTTGCACCCCAGAATATTATGCCATAACTTATTATAGTATGTATGTGTGCAAAGTATGCAAAGTATGTCATTCTGCGGCATAAACTATTGCACACAGTGACTAATATTCGTAAGGCATAGCATGCTGTGCTAATTTTTTTCCTAAGCATCCTAAAATGCTATTTGGAGAAAAGAGAACCACTTGTATGAATATCAAGAGCTCAGATGGAAACCCAGTTCTAAGCAAAGAAGGGAAAGCAGAACGGTGGAAAGAGTATATAGAGGGTCTATACAAGGGCGATGTACTTGAGGACAATATTATGGAAATGGAAGAGGATGTAGATGAAGATGAAATGGGAGATACGATACTGCGTGAAGAGTTTGACAGAGCACTGAAAGACCTGAGTCGAAACAAGGCCCCCGGAGTAGACAACATTCCATTGGAACTACAGAGAGCCTTGGGAGAGCCAGTCCTGACAAAACTGTACCATCTGGTGAGCAAGATGTATGAAACAGGTGAAATACCCTCTGACTTCAAGAAGAATATAATAATTCCAATCCCAAAGAAAGCAGGTGTTGACAGATGTGAAAATTACCGAACAATCAGTTTAATAAGCCACAGCTGCAAAATACTAACTCGAATTCTTTACAGACAAATGGAAAAACTAGTAGAAGCCGACCTCGGGGAATATCAGTTTGGATTCCGTAGAAATACTGGAACACGTGAGGCAATACTGACCTTACGACTTATCTTAGAAGAAAGATTAAGGAAAGGCAAACCTACGTTTCTAGCATTTGTAGACTTAGAGAAAGCTTTTGACAATGTTGACTGGAATACTCTCTTTCAAATTCTAAATGTGGCAGGGGTAAAATACTTATGGCCACATCCTATTTTTCAACTTATTCTCATTGTTGGTTAATGATATTTGTGACAATATAGAAGGTACTGAAATAACTTTCGTTCAAGTCTTTAAAAAAAAAAAAAAAAAAAAAAAAAACAATTGTTCATTAAGTAAACATGTGTTAATTACTAGTTTTAACTACAGTATGGGTTAGTATATTTTGTATGGATTAATCAGGACTGATGAACAGAACTACAACTATTGTACATGAGTGAGGTATTAATTTAATTCTAATGACAATTTACATATCATAATATTAATAGTTAAAAATACTCATCATGAAATATTTGACATGAAAAGTCATTACATTTTATGAAATTAATTATGAAGAATATGTTTATGTTTTCTGGTGTACATACATCATGCTTGAATGATTTTGTACTGGTTTCTTGTATATAGCAAATAGCTTAAAATACCATTTTTAATACTAACTACAATTGTTTACATTGTTGACATGTTATATGAGTGATTGTAGCTGCAACCACAGAAGTGGCAATTGAGATATCACTCAGTTCGAGACATTTACATCTCAATGTTTGTTAATGAATAAGTGAAGAAATTACACATAAATTGTGAATTTTGAAAAATAATATTCATTGTGAGAAATTCATATGTTATGTTGTAGAAATGCCACTTATTTCCTAGAGAATCATCCCAATACTTTTCGCAGCAAACAAGAACTAAGCAGTAATTGATCAAAAATGATAAACACCTCCAATTGAGCAATATAAGTATAAATTTTTCAGTGAAGTTTTTCTTCATTCAAAAAATTTTATCTAATTACTTGCAAGTGCTTATATTCAATGTTGAGTATAAGCCATAATGCAAAACCACAAAACCTATATTTTTTAAAAGTTAATTACAGATTGTTTGAGAGTAGCAACAATTGAAGGGTCATAATTATGTGTTCACTGTCAAAATATGTCACTTACTGCATCTATGCAAGTGGGCTTCTGCAGCTATGTGTTAAAAGATGAGCACAGACTAATCAGCCAATTAGCACATACTCTACAGGCAATTGATGTATGGCAAAATTGTGAGAGACAAATTCTACAACAATTTTCATTGTATGATAGCTACTTCCATTTGTTAATGTAGAATTTGACTTGTTCCACTTCCACAAAAATTAGTTCCGTACAAAAGTAAAAAATAATGAGGAAACGTGTTCGATATGCAACAAATTCTGTGTGTATTATGACAGTACATGTATGCCATGTTATATTATCGCAAAAGTAGACGCCAAAAAAAAAACTGGTAACAGGAAAATGTTATAATCAGGCATCTCATCCAGCAAGTACTTCGACTCATTCGTGGGAAATGGTGAACTCTGATACAACATCCCATTTCAGGAAACGTGTTGTAAAAAGTATAATGTGCTTAAATTGTAAAACGGTTTTTCATTATTCGTGTGTTAATGTCAGTCCTAAATGGAAACTATGGTTCTGCAATAGCTGCTTCAAAGGCAACTTAGGCCAAAAACCTAATATGACAAACACCAAAGACGAAGTTATCAGTGCTCTACTGGAAGAGTTTTCAGTTATAAAACATCACGAACATGAACAGTATGAAAAAGAAGCAAAGAGGCTTAGCGTTTTACCTCAAGATACTGTAACTTTTGTTAATAACAGTTCCTCTGTTTATGTTTGTAGAAAGTGCACGAAAAACACAAACAGTGGTGTAACCTGTTGCAAGTGCGAAAGAAAACATCAGTCTAAAACTTCCGACCATGTTCCAAAACTTTACATTTTAGGCGAAAGCCACAGCTGCGGTATTGTCTCAAACATAAATAAAGCTTCAAATGTGAAATCGATGAGCTTTGTAAAGCCTGGGGCGCCCCTCTCAGAAATAAGAAAACTAGTTTTTTCTGAAGAAATAAAAAAGCTGTCTTCAAAAGATTTTGTTGTCATCTTTGGTGGATCTAATGATATTTATCAAAATGATACATCTAAAGCCTGCTGCAAATTAAACAAGTGTTTATCTGAACTAAGTCATACAAATGTTATCCTCGTAAATATACCACAAAGGTATGACTTGATGTCCTGGTCGTGTGTACACAAGGAAATTAGTGTTGCCAATGAACTTTTTGCCAGTATATGCAAACAATATAGAAATGTTTCTGCTGTTAATATTAATAGCATTGGTCGCAGATTCCACACTACTCACGGGCTGCACTTAAATGGCCTTGGAAAGCAACTCGTTACATTAAAGCTAATGGAAATTATTCAGAGACTGCAATACTTACCAACAACATCATCAGTGGTTCCTGTATCATCATCACAGAAAGTATCTCTAGGAGTGACTAATGCAGAATCAGATACAGTAACAGAAAATGCAGCAGAAGTACCTAAAGAAGCAATACTAACAGAAGTGGAATCAACAGCAGCGTCAGAAGAACCACGTTCAGTAACAGCAGAAGTAACTCCTCCAGCATTAGAACCAGCTGCTACAGCAGTAACACCATCTCCCTCACCAGCAGTAGCAGCACAAACTACTTCACCAGCAATAGCAGAAGAAACACCATCAGCAACAGTAGAAGCAACTCCTCCAGCAGTAGAGCCAGTTCCTATGGCAGCAGCACTATCTCCCACACCAGCAGTAACAGAACCAACTCTTTTACCAGTAATAGCAGAAAAAACTCCTCCACCAGCAGCAACTAAACCAACTTCACCAACAGCAGAAACAGTACCAGCTCCTCCTCAATCACCTTCGAGAGTAGCAGAAAAGAACAGACCAGTCACAGTAAGGAAAGTATCATCTTTGTCTCATGATGAAGTGATACCAAATGATTTGGGAAAACATTTTCCTATAAAACTTGTGGACAGTAAAGTGAAACAAACTTCCAACCATGTTTCAAACAGACCCAAAAAATTACCAAAGAGAAATGAAGATTTTTTATGGTTTATCCCAAGGATGTCCAACCGCCACCTAACATAGATTCCAGGGCTGAAAAAACAATTAAATGTTCTCCATTGCTTCATAACACTGTACTCCTCCCCTCCTGTGACAGTAACTCTATCTTATTTCTGCACTTAAATGTCAGGTCTCTGAAAAATAAAGCTGATGAGCTTCGTATACTATTAAAAAGTAACAAAAGAATGATTTTATGTACAAACGAACATAGGTTAAAGAAAGAGGATATAAAACTGTATGTACCATCTGGTTTCAGATTAGCTACATACTTCTGCAGACCCAGTGAATCCTATGGGGGTTCATCCATATATATTAGCAATGACCCCCTCTCCTTCCCTCTTTCCTGACGAAGCAACTGCCAGTTGCGAAAGCTCATAATTCTGTGTGTGTGTGTGTGTGTGTGTTTGTGTGTTTTGTTCATGTGCCTGTCTGCCGGCGCTTTCCCGCTTGGTAAGTCTTGGAATCTTTGTTTTTAATATATTAGCAATGATCTAGACTTAAAGTTTTCTGTTCTTGAAGTTAGTGACCTATGCATTAAAGATGTTTTTGAAGCAGCTGCCTTTATTATACCTAGTATACAGCTCATAACTGTGTCTTTATATCACACTCCTGAAAGTAATATAGAACAATTTATAGAACATTTAGAAAAACTTGTGATCAGTATACAAAAATATACTAAATACAAAATTTTAATCTTTGGGGATCTAAACATATACATTAGGAAAATGACAGTCATAAATGTTAATTTAGTAAACATGTTAAGATCCTATAATCTCTTTTGTGCTAATGAAAGTCCTACAAGGCACTCCTCCTGTCTTGACAATCTAATAACAAATGTATACAAATGTGATTTTGAGCTAGTCTTATTTAATGTCGATTACCTGTCAGACCATAGAGGTATATGGGTGAAACTAATTACTAAAAAACCAAAAGAAAATGAGGAACAAACTCAGTGTGTCAGACTATCTACAGATACAAATATTAGCAAGTACAGAGAAGATCTTAAGTCTATAGATTGGAATACTGTTATACATTCCTCCAGAAATGTTGCTGAAGCCTTCAGCACATTCCTCAAAATCATTTCTGAAATCTTCCACACATGCTGTCCACTGGTTAAAAAAAAAGTTAGGAAACCTAGCCACTCAACTTTACAGAAGTGGTTTTCACCCCAATTACAAAAACTGAGACTATTGGTAATTACTTGTCACGATAAGGTCAAAAAGGGAGCAGTAGATAAAGAAACTTACAAAAACCTGAAAAGAAAATATAGATCTGAAATTAAAATAGCCAATTGTAAGGCAAATGGTGATTTCATTAAAAAAACCACACAATAAATGTAAGGCTGCATGGAAAGTAATAAAAGCAGAGCTAGGTATGGATATAAACTACAAAGACAACACAAATGCTGCTAACGTCAATGCTGATGATTTCAATCACTTTTTTGTCAACTCTGCCAATCTTAGCCTTCCAACCCAAAGCAACCAGAATTCCAATTCAACACATACACCTATTTCTCACGCCATATCTGGCAGAAAATTTCAACAAAACATTACAAACATAGTGTCAGCTTGTAAATGGAGAGAAGTACAAGTAACTGATATAACTAAAGCAACCTCTAAATTAGGATACTCTAGATCTGAAGATGTGTATGGCCTGTCAAACTATGTAATTAAATAAGTTGTAGATCTGATATCATATCCTTTTTGCATACTGTTAAACTGGATGCTCTCGAGTGGACACTTTCCAGAATGTCTCAAAAAAACAGTTGTCCTACCATTATACAAAAAGGGTGCAAGTCCTGTATCAATAATTATAGACCAATTTCCCTTGTGCCTATTCTCTCAAAAATAATAGAACATTGCATACTGCAGCAAATATGCATACACCTATCAGACAATAATATATTAAATGATTCTCAGTATGGATTCAGGTCAAACTTATCAACAGTCAAAGCAGTTGAAAACCTTATCTCTTTTGTACTAAGCGCATTTGAGTCAGAATTATTGGCTGAAGCCATTCTAATTGACTTGAGTAAGGCTTTCGACTCAGTTAACCACAAATTATTATTAGATAAACTGTGTTGCTATGGAATCAAACACTTGGAACTCTCATTAACTGAATCATACCTCAGCAATAGAAAACAAATAGTAAAGCATAATGACCAACAGTCACAGACTTTAAGTACAAAACGATATGTTCCTCAGGGCTCAGTGCTTGGCCCTCTACTATTTACACTCCTGGAAATTGAAATAAGAACACCGTGAATTCATTGTCCCAGGAAGGGGAAACTTTACTAACACATTCCTGGGGTCAGATACATCACATGATCACACTGACAGAACCACAGGCACATAGACACAGGCAACAGAGCATGCACAATGTCGGCACTAGTACAGTGTATATCCACCTTTCGCAGCAATGCAGGCTGCTATTCTCCCATGGAGACGATCGTAGAGATGCTGGATGTAGTCCTGTGGAACAGCTTGCCATGCCATTTCCACCTGGCGCCTCAGTTGGACCAGCGTTCGTGCTGAACGTGCAGACCGCGTGAGACGACGCTTCATCCAGTCCCAAACATGCTCAATGGGGGACAGATCCGGAGATCTTGCTGGCCAGGGTAGTTGACTTACACCTTCTAGAGCATGTTGGGTGTCACGGGATACATGCGGACATGCATTGTCCTGTTGGAACAGCAAGTTCCCTTGCCGGTCTAGGAATGGTAGAACGATGGGTTCGATGACGGTTTGGATGTACCGTGCACTATTCAGTGTCCCCTCGACGATCACCAGAGGTGTACGGCCAGTGTAGGATCGCTCCCCACACCATGATGCCGGGTGTTGGCCCTGTGTGCCTCGGTCATATGCAGTCCTGATTGTGACGCTCACCTGCTCGGCGCCAAACACGCATACGACCATCATTGGCACCAAGGCAGAAGCGACTCTCATCGCTGAAAACGACACGTCTCCATTCATCCCTCCTTTCACGCCTGTCACGACACCACTGGAGGCGGGCTGCACAATGTTGGGGCGTGAGCGGAAGACGGCCTAACGGTGTGCGGGACCGTAGCCCAGCTTCATGGAGACGGTTGCGAATGGTCCTCGCCGATACCCCAGGAGCAACAGTGTCCCTAATTTGCTGGGAAGTGGCGGTGCGGTCCCCTACGGCACTGCATAGGATCCTACGGTCTTGGCGTGCATCCGTGCGTCGCTGCGGTTCGGTCCCAGGTCGACGGGCACGTGCACCTTCCGCCGACCACTGGCGACAACATCGATGTACTGTGGAGACCTCACGCCCCACTTGTTGAGCAATTCGGCGGAACGTCCACCCGGCCTCCCACATGCCCACTATATGCCCTCGCTCAAAGTCCGTCAACTGCACATACGGTTCACGTCCACGCTGTCGCGGCATGCTACCAGTGTTGAAGACTGCGATGGAGCTCCGTATGCCACGGCAAACTGGCTGACACTGACGGCGGCAGTGCACAAATGCTGCGCAGCTAGCGCCATTTGACGGCCAACACCGCGGTTCCTGGTGTGTCCACTGTGCCGTGCGTGTGATCATTACTTGTACAGCCCTCTCGCAGTGTCCGGAGCAAGTACGGTGGGTCTGACACACCGGTGTCAATGTGTTCTTTTTTCCATTTCCAGGAGTGTATATTGTTTGTAAATGACTTTCTGAATAACTTACCCTGTAAATCTGTCCTCTATGCTGATTACACAACATTAGCTAATTCTGGAAAGGATATAAACATATTGAAGGAGGAAAGTGAAGAGTGTCTCAAAATATCTAATATCTGGTTTAAAGCTAATGACTTATCTATGAACCATGAAAAGACTGTCAAGATAATCTTCAGTTTATCAAACAGTAACATGGAGTTATCATCTGTTAAACTACTAGGAATACACACTGACTCAAAATTAACTTGGGACACACATACAGATTATGTATGTTGAAAGCTATCATGAGTTATCTACCTACTAGCCAACTACGCACATGTGTTACACAAGATTTATTGCTTCAGTCATACTATGCCTTCTTTCATTGCCATCTACAATATGGCATTCTTTTATGGGGTAACTCTCCAGGAGCCAAAAAATTTTTACAGAATCACTGACAACAAGACCTCATGTAGACCTTTTTTTACAGACTTAAAAATTCTCACAGTCCCATCTCTTTACATATATTGTTGCCTATTAAACATAAAAGAAAACTTAAACCACTACACTATAAGGAAATCAGTTCATCAACACAATACTCGACAAACAAATATGATTGATATACCCACAACCAGGCTTAAGAAAACCCAATCTAGCTATGAATACATAGGCATAAAATTATTCAACACTTTACCCATACAGGCTCAATTAGTTTCAATAGATATTTTCAAAACTAAAACCAAAGTGTGGATGAAGAAAAATACTTTCTAAAGTGTAGAAGAATTTCAGAATAGTTGTAAAGATGATCTAATTTATTGATAAACTAAGGCTTACTGTTTTGTGTAGTTATGATTGTAGAGGCAGCTAGCTATAAGCTAATAGGGTATAACACTGTCATTTTTTTCCCCTGTAATATTTTTGTTATATGAAACATAATGTACAAATAGCTATAATACTTCTGACAACATTGATTGCATGTTAATGCTGATAAATTATTGCTTACTGTTATGTATGGATCTAGGTGTAGAGGCTGTTGTAAGCTAATAGTTTACAACATTGCTATATTTTTACTATGTAATATTTTGGTATGTAAAACGTAATGTACAAATAGCTGTAACGCGTCTGACGAGATCGATTGCATGTTAATGCTGAAAGATGGATAAAATAAATAAATAAATAATTTCTCCTACAATGTGTCATCTATGGAGCTAATGAATGAATGATGCAGAGTGAGAGCTATTAAGTAATTAAAAAATTAGAACTGCAAAAGAGGAGCATACAAATAATGCAAAAAAAATGAATTGTGTAAGATACATTATTTATAAGTCCAAAAAGCCTTTGTCTGCATATTTTAGATAAAATTAACTTACTGAAAATTCATGGCTCCAATATATGGGCTGTTTTTTCTTAATATCAGCGCAAGAGTACAGCGGAACATATCAATGGGAACTGCTATAACATTGCAGTTTTGATGATTCCATGAGCTTTGTATGGACAGATCAGTTGACAGGAAGGCATACTTGTTTTCTGTGCACACTCTAGATAGACCTTCAGGTTTTGTTCTTGGTGGATTATGAATGTCCATTTGTTTACTGAACAGCTTTTGCAGGAGCTTTTGCTGTGATAACTGCAAATAAAATCATAAATAATATTTTTTATTTTTGTCAGCTGCATATATTTTTCAGTAATTAAAAACCATCCTCAAACCAAAGATAAGTTTGCATAACATTTTTTATATTAGTGAATTATTGCCAGAGGTCAAAGAATTGATAAGTGACAGAAAAAGTCCTAGGAATGAATGTTCATTGAACACTGGGGATTGTGTAGACTTACACATATGCACTGAGTGTCATGTGATTACTTAAAGGAGAATATTCACTAGACTAAAAAGAAAAAATCTGACTACATAGTAGTATGCATACTATTGCATGAAAAATTATGCTAATAATTTTACTTTTTTTAGTCATTAGAAATATCTAACAATATCAGACAGATATGTATGATACAATAAAGTCTAATAATTTCATCTGTTGTCATGAGTAAATAAGAAATGAAATATAGAAGGTTCTTTATTTCTTTTTATAAAAGCACTAAAATGTCAATAAAGGGAAGTAAAAATGCTGGAATTGTAATAGTATCAACACAAAAAGATGCTAAATCACATGCATCTTTGAAAGAAATTAAGATGTTGAAGTGATTGAGGAAAGGAAAAACACCCTACTATTTGAACCAAAAGTATACTTCTTTAAACATGGAAGAAAATATTCTCAAAATTTCAAACAAGATTGGTTTACAACAACAAAAACAATCAATTTTTGACAAGATAATTTAACTGGATGTTTAAAAAAATCTACTTGCCAAGTGGTTACATAATACACACATAAAAGAAAGTTATAATCAGGCAAGCTTTCAGAGTTTGTGGCACTTCTTCAGGCAGACGGGTTGAAGGGGAAGAAATAGGGGCAAAGGAAAAGGACAAGAGAGGTCCAGAAAAAGGGGTAGATTTCAGGAAAGTCACCCAGAACAGCAAGTCAAGGGAGACTTACCAGACGAGGTGAGAAGGAAAGACTCTCTTCTTCTCATCCCATCTGGTAAGTCTCTCTTGACTTTCCCAAAATCTACCCCTTTTCCTAGAACTCTCCAGTCCTTTTCCTTCATCCCTCTTCCTTCTCCTTCAACCCTTCTGTCTGAAGAAGGAGCTACAGACTCCAAAAGTTTACCTGATTATAACTTTCTTTTATATGTGTTTTCTGCTGCCATCTGGTGAGTAGATTTTCTATGTATCCAATTAAATTATTAAACAAGATTTGTTGTTTGAGTGTACAGTATAATGACTCTTTGATTATATTCATAACAAACTTTTATATTTTACATGAACAGTTGTCACATCAAGGGTAGGAAAACAATTGTGTAGTGCACACATATGTATTCAAGGGAAATAATTACCTTAAAAAAATCATACTCGAAGGAATTTCCAGTGACGCTCAGCATATATGAACCATCCTGTTCAATTTCAGCAAAATTCTGAAATGGTAGCTTTTGCTCGCTGACAGTAAGTATGGAGATAATCCCTGCAGAATACGCTGATAGCAAGACAGACCCTGTGATATAGGCTGCAAATCGTAGGCATTGTTCTGATGTGATCCTGTGGTGGTAACTAGTAGTTTCATCTGTTGTGAATCAAAAGCATATAAATCAAAGCAATGTTAAGCATTATTTTCTTGGAAAAACATCAGTAGCCCATATAATTTTTTTAAGAATATAAAATGAAACTGACACTTGTTTATTTGCATATTTTATCTGCTGACTCCTACATTTTCCCTTATGATAATTTAAATTTTTCCAGGAATTGGGTGTTAAATGAGTTTCAGGAAAAGAAGCCAGATCACCATTAATTATTCTGACTGTATTTTTTCTGAAAGCTTACCAAGTCATTTTTTACTGAAAGAAGAACTAAGATTGATCCACAAATATGTCCAAAAAATGTTCCATTTTATCATACTTCCTTTTTTTATCTTCAGTTTCTTTTCTTTTCCTTTCATTCATCTCTTTTTTCTGTGCATTTCTGATTCCCTTTTTCTATTTTTTTGTTGCAATGAAATAAAATTCATCAAATGTAGCAAAAATTTGGTGTGACCAATGGATGCACTCAAAATAAAATAGATATCTCAATTTTTTAGAATTATGCATTAAGAAGGAGAGCTAACTTTGTGGAAAAATTAAGTAGTCAAAAATAATTCCTCATGTAGTTCTTCCGCTCCTTTTCCTATCCACTTGTGAAATGTTTTAATGAATATTTCTGATTGTAGTAACTGATTACACAGCAAGTTCCACTCAGCGTAATGAATACTAATGTTCTGCATAATTCATATTGCAGAATTCAATACATATGAATATTGAAAGGAAACATAGAGCAAGTAATAATTCATAAATAGTTCTCACCATATTTCTGAACAAATGCTCCAATGACTGAAAAGATAGCATCACACAATGGTTTCCTCTGTAGGTAAAATATACCTCCCATGACAATGGTATAGGCAAATAAAGTAAACATAATAGCCAGCCACAAATCGTGTTTCAGTGGAACAAGAAGCTCCAGTGGATTTGGACCCAGCTGAGTAACTCCATCACTTCTGATGAATATGTAGTATCTGTTCACAAAGAAGTTTCAATATTACATTAAAAAACACACACACACTTCATTGTAGATAACTGCATACTAAATTAAGCATTTGAGAGTTGAAGAATGTACAGAAACTGTAATAAAGAGTTTTTGATAAAAGTTTTAATATGTGCCAATCAAAAATTAAAGTGGATGTCATGCAATTAATGTTGATAGAAGACATGGTTAATGAGCCCAGCAAAATGTTTAGACAATCTATGACAGAAGTGATGGTTACAGCTTACTTCATGGACAATAAAATTATAGAATAGAATCAACTATCTACAGAGGACAGAGCAAACATAAAATGCATACTAAAATATGATATATGCAGAAAACAGTCTGTTCATAAAAAACCAAATTTCAGTCTCTATAATGTAAAGCAATGAAGCACAGAACCTGTTTTTGCAAATGTGTGCACAGCAGTTTCATGCATACATCACACCTTTTTCTGGCATAGAAACAGCTGGGTTATGAGGGTGGAAATATAGTGAGAACATATCGAAAGCAGTCAGAGAGATTATAAAAAAAGTTATGCAGAATTAGCTAGATACTTTGGGATGACTGATCCAGCAACCAGCTGTCATCTGTTATCTCTGCTACAAGAGGTATGTTTAATAAAGTAGCTCTCAGTGTGAAGTTATCAATGTTCAATTATTGATGTGTATTTTCAGTATATTATTTTATGTG
This sequence comes from Schistocerca gregaria, assembly GCF_023897955.1. Lineage (NCBI taxonomy): Eukaryota > Metazoa > Arthropoda > Insecta > Orthoptera > Acrididae > Schistocerca > Schistocerca gregaria. The sequence goes on from NC_064921.1 coordinate 761,276,553, forward strand.
GTTGTGAGCCATATGTATGAAACTGGTAGCCCTAATAATGAAAAAATGGGCATAAGTGTGGACAGTTCCTTTTGTGGACAGTTAAATATGGCATCACAGCAGTGGTACACACTCACAAGCAATTGCACTCCATCATGAACAAGATTCAAGAAATTCACAATTAAATCCTGGATTGGGAGCTCTCTCTTCCTGCAATGGAAAGTGGACGCAGTGCATAGAAAAAAAAAATGGAATCCTAAAACTATGGACAACCATGTGGAAGTTCAACAAATGCAGACAACAATTCCAACTACACACCACTGTGCATTTCATCTTTGCACTATGCCATGACGTGATGTTAAACCACATTTGAAAATCTGAGTGTTCCAGTGATTTGTTCCACATCATGATCACACCCAGGAGCAATGAATTCCCTTTTGTGATTTCAAGAGGTTCTTTCATATCATATTTGCTGTTATGGGCCCCATTGTTTATGCTCAACCAATTACAAATTTGATTCGCTGTGTTGGAAAATATTTTTGTGCACCAACAAGTTACAAATCATTATGAACAATTTATCCTAATGATCAGCAATTTAGACCAGATAGCACTGATGTCAGACATCATCAGACACCCGCCATGTCCCATCAAGCTTACCTTGCTATGAAAGCTGAATTAATTGCTTGCTGCACCAAACCAACAGACCAAAGGCAAAGAAAAATGCTTTATCAAGAGAAAGAGGGAGACAAAAATCCCCATCAGAATTTTGACAGCACCTATGAGGTATGATAGATATAATTACAGATTTGGTAATTTGTTGCTGCATACACTCATGTTCAAAAAAATGACTAGAGATAGAATGCTCATATTCACAGAACATGTACATTAGTATGTTCAGCAGAAATGATTAGCATTTCAGTCACCTCAGTTTAGCATGTGCCCTATTACCTGGGAAGCACAAGGTCTGCCATGGGCCCTGATAACTTGTTCCACATGTGATGGCAATTACATGTATAAGGCACAAATGGTGTCCTGCAGTACAACAGTCCATGCTTCATTCAACTGGTTCCAAAGTTCATCTGTGGTGGTTGGCATTGGGTCACAGCACTGCACCCATTGTTTCATCATATCCCAAATATTTTCGATCTGGCAGGCCAGGGCAAAAGACTGAGATCCTGTGACACCAAGAAGGCACATCTTCATGCAGCAACATGTGATTGTGCAATAAGAAATACTAAAACTCCTCCCAAACAGGCCATGAAGGCCCAACAGTACCGACCAGCTGCCGTGTCATCCTCAGCCCATAGGCATCACTGCATGCAGATATGGAGGGGCATGTGTTCAGCACACCACTCTCCCTGCCGTATGTCAGTTTCCAAGATCAGAGCCACTACTTCTCAATCAAGTAGCTCCTCAGTTTGCCTCACAAGGGCTGAGTGCACCCTGCTTGCCAACAGTGCTCGGCAGACCTGTTGGTCACCCATTCAAGTGCTATCCTAGCCTGCCAGTGCTTAACGTTGGTGATCTGATGGGAACTGGTGTTACCACTGCGGCAAGGCCACTGGCTGTGGTCGTGCAATCCCTTGGCGAAAAAAGGCACCTGGGGTGTTGTGCAGAAAGGGTATGGCTATAGGTCACAGGATGTTATTCACAATCAGCACATGCCCTGGACATGCACCAACTGTGATTTGTGGCTGTACCCAATAGCACAACAAACCATAAAACCTTGACTTGGTACTGTATGTTTTGTACAAATGCAGTTACTGTGATTCCACTTCCCCTGTCTGTTTCTGCACATTCGTTAAAGGTAGGCAGGTAAGTAGATGACGTGCATGCAACCCATGCCATAATAAATGGCAATGAACTGTCACACTTTATGGTGTATGATGTGTTACATTGTTTGACTGTTGTGATAGAGCTGAGAAGGACACAGATCTGTCCTGCAGTGCCATTCGTAATGAGATGTCAATCTTGTTGGGGGATCATGTGGGTGGTGCAACCTGACCCAACTTGTTGTGTTCTACGACATTCTGTGAACCATTCTGCACACATCTGTTGCACTGACGAAACACTTTGCCCCACATTAGCAGCAATTTCCCAGATGGATACATCACATTCTCTTGCTAATAATGTGCCCTCTTTCAGATTCACTAATTTGATGGTAAAGTTTGCACATATGTCTGTGAGACATCCTGGACATCTACTCAGGACACACTCATCCATTACCTTCAGTTTATAGTGACAAAAAGAGCCACAGACACGTTTTACTGGTAGGTGGTGTTGCACCATGATATCAATGTTGACCTTGAACCTGCACCCCAACATGGTTCAAATGATGATTACGAGGGTTGACTGGAAAGTAATGCCTCCACCTTCATAACTCTTCAACAGTTGGCAGCATTGGTATGTGGCAGGTACTGGCTTATTCTATAGCCACTTCTCTACAGCTCTAGTTGGCAGGAAGCCTTAGCATTGAACGGTTGTGTTGTTACAGTGTAAAATATGGAACCCTGTGCAGACAGTCGGACAATGCGATTGAAGCACCGTGCACTCATTGAATTCTTGACAGCCAAAAGTGTCACCCCAAAGGAGATTCATCAGAGAATGAAAGCAGTTTATGGTGATTGTGTTGATGTGAGTACTGTGTGTTGTTGGGTGAGTAAGTTTAAAGATGTTGAGGTGCGAACATCTGATCTGCATGACAAACAAAGAGTTGGATGTCCCATGACAGTAACCACTGAGTTTCACAAGCAAAATGTTGACAGATTGATTCAGGGAAACTGTCATATCACTCATAGAGAAATTGCAAGCACAATCAGCATTTCACAAGAATGTGTGGGTCACATCAGTGCTTTGCTTGGCTATCACAAGATCTGTGCACAATGAGTACCCCGGATGCTAACTCCTGAAATGAAAGCACACAGACTTGAAATTTCCCACCTCACCATCTTTAAACTTATTCACCCAATGATGCACAGTACTTACATCAACACAATCGCCATAAACTGCTTTCATTCTCTGATGAATCTTCTTCTGTCAAGAATTCAATGACTGCACATTCCTTCAATCGCATTGATGATCACCTGTGCAGGTTTCCATACTTTAGACTGTAACAACACAACCGTTCAATGCTAAGGCCTCCTGCCAACTAGAGCTGTAGAGAAGAGGCTATGGAATAAGCCAGTACCTGCCACATATCAATGCTGCCAACTGTTGTACAGTTACAAAGATAGAGGCATTACTTTCCTGTTGACCCTCATATTTCTTCAGGACACTCCAATGTATAGATCCTGTGAATAGGAATGTCCTATCTCTATTTGTTCAAGGTGTACTATTTTTTCTGAACATGAGTGTATTTGGCAACAGTAGGTAGTGCCACTAGTGCAAGTAACATTGGTTGTGGATGATGCTCAAACAATAGACAAAAGTATTAAAAATGGCTGATAGAATGTGTATAATACAGAAGCCACCAGCAACAGCTGCTTGATGTCATCAGCAAACAACACATCAGCCAGCCCGACCTGGTGGATGCTGAATTCAGCCAAAGAGATGACACCAGACTGCACTGCCATTATGTCATTCCACCTCATACGTTTTCTGAAGAGCTGCAGAGTTTATATGCCACAGTTGAATTGCTGGCCAGACAGGTTTGAGTGTAGCAACAATGGAAAGGACCTAGTGAACAATTACAATCCCTACACACTACAGTGTTGCACCACCAAAATTACCCATGATCTGGAACAATGTGTTAAACCACAGGCAATCTGGCCGACAAGTATTAAAATACAGAAAACCACATGCTTACCCAAATGATATCATGGCAATCTGGATTAGGTGTGACAGATCACAAGTTGAACAAAAAGCACTACCAGCCATGATACAAGATAAACAACATGTGGGAAATTGTCATGCAGCAGTAAAAAGACTGCACCACAACAGTTTGTATATCAATGGTGTAATGGAACTGACAAATAGACATCATTTTATTTTATTATACACCAAAGTCATGTTAAAAAAAAGCTTTTGCTTAAGATAATACTAAGTTAGGTCTTGCGATCAATAATCGATATTGTAATTATATGTTCTTTGTAGTTTACAACCGTGATCTTTGGTCTACAACGGGTTTACGGCACTTGAGTGTTGGCCACGGTTCAGTGTAGTTGTGTACATAGTTTTGGCAATAAATGTGTTTTTGATACAAAGAAACCGTGGAGTACTGCGTCATTTTTCGATAGTCCAGTAATAATTAAAAAACCCGCACCTCTTCTTGGACCCAGAGCAGCAAAGGAATCATCGCCTAGACAACGAGAAGCCACATGGACAACGCAGACTCAGCAGCATCAACAAAGGAGACATCATGGCCAGCTCTACTAAAGCATTATGCAGCCATTAGCCACAGCGTAACGGTGTCCTTATGGAGATAACTTTTCCTGAACAGTAGAGCGGGTTCGTGACAACTGGGGGGTCGTCTGGAATTAAGACATTTATATGTACTGGATTGACGAAATCTGTTTTGCAGAAGTCTAATGACCACGTGGTACGAAGAAGTGCAATACATGGAAGTCAAGGGAGACGAAACGAAGCAGTAAAATGGACTGACCGCGAGTGAGGACCCAGACTGAAAAGATAAGTACATTTGTGTAGTGCTGTTTATTCCTTTTATTATTTTGTGTGTGAAATTTCACGAAAATGGCCATTGTGAAGGAGGAAATTGAATCCGAGCAGGATTTTGAAAATTTGATAGTCTGGGATCGTAGACATGCCGATAAAAACGGAAGATGAGTCGGTCAAAGAAGCGGATCAAAGTCTTAATTCACGCCGATATATCAAAGATAGACAAGAAACTTAGCAAAGCAGAAACAAAGATTTTGGCGGTAGAATCTAAAGTGGGAGACGCAAAATCTAGTCTGATTAACAAAATTCAGTCTGTAAAACATGAACTGGTCACAGACAGAGAGAAAAATGCAAAGTGTTTTGATAATGTTAATAGTCGAATAGATACAGTTTGTGAAGATGCAAAAGCTATGGCAGTAGATCTTGAAAGTAGAGTAGATTCTAAACTAAACGTTGTGGATGATAAAGTGGAAACAGTCAGTAACACAGTAAAACTCCACGAGATTGAAACTAAGACAGATGTTAATGAATTAAAAAGTACACTATCAGAGTTAAACCAGAAGTTTGAAATATTTAGCAATGATGTAGCTAACAGAAATTTTTCTATGGACACATGTACTTTATTGTCCGATATTCCAGTTAAAAACTTTTCTAATGAGTGTAGTTTGCATCCTGTTGACTTTCTGCAGAGTTGTAGAGACAATTTTTTGCCCAATATGAGTGAAAGTTTCGAAATTAAATTTGTTAAAAAAATTTTGGAGGGGGAATCTTTGTCATGGGCCAATCAAAATTTTTCTATGGACATGTCTTATGCCGAATTTGAAATGGAGTTCTTAAAACGGTTCTGGTCTGAAACTGAACAAGCCAGGATAAAGAGCGAGTTCCTGAATGGACCAAATTACAGAGAAACACAGGGGACTATGAAACAGTTTTGTAAGAATCAACTGAAGAAACTTGTATTGAGTAAACCCTTTGATGAGCTCACACAGATAGATGCTTTAAAGAGAAGGTTGCCAACAGATGTGCAATGGGACCTAGTGTATGGACCAGATGACAACATTGAACAATTTCTAAACTACATGGACAAACTTGACAGGATTATAGACAAAGTGGGGAAACCAAAAAAACTATTTCAATCACACACAAAGAGGTGGGGATCATAGTTGGGAGACACTAATTTTAACCGGAGGGAAAACAGTAGGCCCAACAACCATAGTTTTCATCATAGGGAACAAAATAGTCACAATATTAATAATAATTTCCATTCAAGGGAAAACTACAGTTTCCATTCAAGAGGACAATCTGGGAACAATTGGAACAGAAGTAATTACAGGGAGTCTGAAAACAGGAGTTGTTGTGAACATAGGGACACTGGGAGTCAGAATGCTATGGGAAGTCATGAAGTAAATACTAGCATGCGCTCAATTGTCGGTCCACAAGGTAGGGGTGAAAAGCATAGATGGACCAATAACACTGACTACGCTGCACCAAGAGATACATCTCAAGTAATGAGTAGTTATCTTATGACTGTGTACTACCCTCTAAACACAGTATCTGTTAGGAATGAACACATTAGTTGCAATAAAGACCCAGAGAAAATAATTGACTTAGTTGAATTTTATGAATGGGCAGAAGCTTGTAGTTTGTCAGAGGACCAGCAGGTTAACAGTTTAAATGATTTAGGAATTTATGCACTGATGAAGGAACCAGGTGAGCAAATGGTTGACACTGATTTAACAAGCAAAGAATTAAAAACACTTGGGTGTGAAAGCAACATTTTAATTTTTCAGGAGAGAGAGGTTGATGATTGTAGTATTTGGGAAAATAAAGATTTAATGATACATGATGATGGTGAAAAATATTTTGTTTGCTTAAAAGAGGAAATGGAGGCATTAGGTGTTGTGGGAGAAACTGATATGCATGTTGTAGATGTACCCAAGGATGTTATTAACAGTTTAAGTGGTGGTAATGCCAGTGTCACAACCAATAGGCTCTGTAATCCAACATCTTACGAAGGAACCTGGGCAGTTGATAAAGATTCCCTGAACAGTAAAACTGACTGTGCAAGTAGGCTACCATTTGCAATGAACAAAGGTGAATTATTTCTTTATGATATATGGCTAAATAGTGATGCAATGAAAAATGATAGCAATTTTAGAAAAATGATTCTTAATATGTCTCAAATTTTATATCCTGATTGGTGGAAAAACACTAAACATATTATTGTTGAACAACGGAAGGATAAATACCTTAGTGGTGAACAATGTTATATGGGTGAAAATATTTGGATTGATGAAATTATCAATGCAAGTGACAGTGCTAATGATGTGTGTGTTAATGTTATGACCGTAGATAATAAAGGTGACAGTAATATAGGTACTTGTAAGTCAGAAAGTCATTGTTTCAGTGAAATTCAAAAAGATTTATTGTATGAATACGTTCAGCCTCAAAAAGGTGATGACACAGGTAGTCCATTCATTAGAGCAAAAGTTGGTACCTGGGAAGGCAAGTGCCTTATAGACACAGGGAGTCAGGTGTCAGGAGTATCTGAAATTCTAAGCAAAAAGCTGAAGTGTGAGAAAGATTACATTGAAATGCCAGTCATTGGGGTGAAAATAAGAGGGGCTACAAGAAAACGTAGTAAAACTGTGAAAAGACAAACTTTGTTATTTTTTACAATTGAGGGAGTCACATTTACACATGGATGCCTAATTATACCAGGCCTCAGTGAGGACTGTATTCTTGGGATGTCATGGATTCGGAGTGTAGTTGCAAGATTTAACTGGGGAGGACAAAAACTTATCATAACAACACCAAATGGGGGCTGTATCTCCACCAAGTTTGTCAGATCAAATACAGTGTTGTGTAATGATAAATTTAACACTATAAATCTTGTAAAGGAGAAGAAATATGTTGACAAACACATAACAGAGCTCGATTTAAGTGAAGTAGATTTCAACACACTGGTAAACACAAAGATTTCTGAAGGTAGTGGTCTAAACAATGAGCAAAAACAGGAACTAGAGTCTTTGTTATGGGAATACAGTGATGTCTTTAGCAACATTCCAGGGAAAGTTAGGAGCTATGAATGTACTTTGCAAGTAAGACCACATGACCCATTTTTCATAAAACCATATGGTGTGCCCATAGCAAAATGTACAGCAGTTGAGAAAGAATTACATAAGATGGAAGTGTGTGGCATTATTGAAAGGAGTATCAGTGCTTATAATAACCCACTGGTAGTTGTATCAAAGAGGGATGGGGGAGTGAGAATAGTTCTTGACTCCAGGCCTTTAAACAAGATCTTATACAGGCAAACAGGCCAGCCTGAAAACATTGATGAGCTGTTGCACAAGTTCAAGGACATAAAATTAATGTCAAGTCTAGACTTAACCTCAGGCTTTCACCAAGTACCCCTGGCACCCAAATCTAGGAAATACACTGCTTTTCTGTACAATGGCCGTTGCTATCAGTATTGTGTAGTCCCGTTTGGCTTGAACTCATCGGTAGCAGAATTCATTAGAGCTTTAGACCATGTGCTTGGGCAGGAACTTGTATCCAAATTAGTGATTTATGTAGATGACATTTTAGTAACTGGACAAGATTGGAATGAGCATGTTGGGCTTTTAAGACAGGCATGTGAGAAACTTAGAAGCGGGGGAATGACACTAAAACTAGAAAAGTGCAAATTTGCAATACCTGAGTTAAAATTTTTGGGACATGTCATAACAGAAAAAGGAATTTTGGCTGATCCAGACAAAATTAAAGCTATTGCAGAGTTTCCTATACCCTGTAACAGAAAACAACTGAAATCATTTTATGGGCTATGTGGCTTCTACAGAAAATTTGTAAGTAAACAAAGCTTAAACACACCCTGTCTAAGTAACTTGTTAAAGAAAGACACTGTTTGGATATGGAGTAAAGATTGTTAAGAGGCTTTCGACATAATAAAAAAGGAACTGAATAACCAGAACCTGTTGCACAGACCAGATTTCAATTTACCTTTCTGTTTACATACTGAGAGCAGTGATTATGGGCTAGGTGCTGACTTATTTCAAGTAAAAGAAGTCAATGGGGAGACAGTTCATGTTACAATTGCATTTGCAAGCAGAGTGTTACTGAAGCATGAAAAGAACAATACAGTAACAGCAAAAGAGCTATTAGCTATACAGTGGTCATTTGCAAAATTCAGGACCTATTTACTTGGACGTAAGGTAATAGTGTACTCTGATCATAAAGCCTTAAGCTCTATACAGGAATGCAAGCTCTATCATGATAGGCTTACAAGATGGGCATTGTATTTACAACAATTCGACTTTGAAATTAAGTATATTAAAGGCACTGACAACATAGTTGCGGATGCTCTATCAAGGCTACCAGTAGGAGGGGAAACAGAAATTTTTGATCAAAATGAAGAAAAACAGTTTAAAATTAGGCATATTAAAGGGGTCACAGATGAAAAAGTTGTGAGAACATTGTGTGATAAAATCAGGAGGAGTCAGAACCGTGATGCAGATTGGAAATTAGTAAAGAGCTGTTTAGGGAAAAAGAACTATGAAAAATTAGACAAGTACTATAAGGTGTTTAAAGGTACTCTGTTTAGGAGAACTGATGAATACTCGGACAATTGGAAACTATGCTGACCTGAGGAGGAAGCTGAGAGGTTAATTAGGTATACTCATGAGAGCTATGGTCATTGTGGCATACAGAAGTGTATGCAGAAATTACAAGAAAACATATACTTCTACAATATGGCCAAGAAAGTTAGAAAAGAATTGTCAACTTGTGATAAGTGCCAACAAGTCAAAGTAAGTAACAGAAAATATCAAGGTGAAATCCAAAACATTATTCCTTCACAACCTCTAGACTTAGTCGCTGTTGATTTCTATGGGCCACTTCCAAGGAGTAGTAGTGGCCACTGCTACATTTTTGTAATGGTGGATGTATTTTCTAAACTAATCAAGTTGTATCCTGTCAGAAAAGCCACAGGTAAAGAGACAGTCACAAAAGTTGAAAAAGACTATTTCTTAAATGTTGGGAAACCAAAAGCAATCTTGTCAGATAACGGTTCTCAGTTTTTGTCAAAAGTTTGGAAAGCCTTTGTTGATAAATCAGGAATCAAACATGTTCAAATATCTGTATATAATCCGTCGTCAAACCCAGCTGAGAGGTATATGCGTGAGATTGGTCGTTTATGTCGTACATATTGCAGTCATAAACATCCTACATGGTATGACCATGTACAAGACTTTGAAGATGTTATGAATAGCTTGCAGCACACTTCCACAGGATTTTCACCTCATGAAATTATGTTTCATCTAAAACCAAACAACATTATCAATGAACTTGTAGAATTTCCACCATGCACAATGATGACTATGCGAGAATGTGAAGCCATAGTCAAAGAAACCATGATAAAACAGGGGGAAATGAGAAAAAGATGACATGATGGCAAGATCAAAGAAACCAAGTTTGAAGTTGGAGATTATGTTTTAGTAAAATCACATGAGAAATCAAAAATTCTAACTTCTGAAATAAAGAAATTCTTAGATATATACATGGGTCCATTTGAGATTGTAGAACATCCACACCCGAATGCATACAGGTTGGTGTATCCTAAATCCAGGAAAGTTCTCAGGCTAAGGAATATTGTCTCGTTGAAATTGTATAAAAAAAAGGGATAAGACTAGTCTGAGAAAGTGAAAAGGTGACTCACACAAAGGTTTTTCACTGGAAGTTTTGTATATAAAAAATTGTCTGATTTTGTTGCAGTTTTGTGCCCTTTAAAATGTTTATTATTTGTTTAATATGTATTCATTGTATGAAGTGTTTTCAATGGATTTTCTGTGTAATACGCTTGCCATGTTCTTGATATTTCTGTATGTTTATGCAATTTGATTGATATTTGATAATTTGTGTAATAACTTTCTCACACCACACTTGAGACATCATTTATAATGCAAGCCTTTAATCAGCACTAAATCTGTCTTGCAACAATTAAGTTTAATTTTTTTAATCTTAAAGGCAGAGTCCTAATTACTACACACTTAAGTGCTTGAGATGTCCAACTCTACTAGGAGAAAATCATTTTTAGTAAACCACATGAATTATTGTACATTTCTTTCTCAACCACTGCAAAAGCATAGGCAATAATATTTTATAATTTTGATAGATACATACCATTCCAAAACTTTCATCCATGATTTTACCTTTGCATTTTTACTGTGAATATGAACCCTAGTAACAAACTGCCTGTAACTTTACTTTTGAAAACAGTCTAATTTTGTTATCCTTGAAGTAAGTGTTATAGTCTGTAATAAGACATTTTACACCCAATATGTTGATGCAGTTGTATTACATGTTTATTGAATTTATTAGTATTTAAAGGATTTGTGTTGGACCAGTTCATAACTTTGTAGTGTTACTCAGAGAGATTCTGTTAACTTCTCCCACTAGATAAACATTACCAGAAGGTTAACTATGCATCCTAACCATGTACTTACATATAAACATTATGTAACCAAAAGGTGATCTCTGTATGCAATTTTTTGATGGCATTATAGTCAATGAAGTGATACAAACAGCTAAGCTTTGGAAAGACGCACTGCAGGACATGCAGAAATCAGACCTTCAACGGAAGTCACCTATGTGCAGATGGACAATGTGGGACAGACTGTGAGAAGTGTAAAAAGTGGGCAACAAAAGAAAAAAAACAAGCCTGCAGTTAAAAGTTAGTCTGTCAATGGTTTCATGTGAAGTGCTACTCTTCTAAGTGAAAACTGTGAATCTTCTTTTGTATTTCATTTACTCTAAGGTTAAAAATTGTATGTTTTCCTTTACTTAGTATAACAATTTCCGTGTTAGCATAGTTAAAAGGAAACAATCCTATTAAAAATTTTTAATTTATTTAAAATCATATTCTTGGCTGTTCCATTATTCTGGTGTCAGAATTTTGTTCGCATTTCCATACTTACAAAATTCTTGGGGGGGGGGAGGGGGGGGGGGGTTATTGTAATGGAACTGACAAATAGACATCATTTTATTTTATTATACACCAAAGTCATGTTAAAAAAAGCTTTTGCTTAAGATAATACTAAGTTAGGTGTTGTGATCAATAATCGATGTTGGAATTGTATGTTCTTTGTAGTTTACAACCGTGATCTTTGGTCTACAACGGGTTTACGGCACTTGAGTGTTGGCCACGGTTCAGTGTAGTTGTGTACATAGTTTTGGCAATAAATGTGTTTTTGATACAAAGAAACCGTGGAGTACTGCGTCATTTTTCGATAGTCCAGTAATAATTAAAAAACCCGCACCTCTTCTTGGACCCAGAGCAGCAAAGGAATCTTCGCCTAGACAACGAGAAGCCACATGGACAACACAGACTCAGCAGCATCAACAAAGGAGACATCATGACCAGGTCTACTAAAGTATTATGCAGCCATTAGTCACACCGTAACAGTGTCCTTATGGAGATAACTTTTCCTGAACAGTAGAGCGGGTTCGTGACAATGGCCATAGTAAGATGTCTGCCCAAGCTCCAAAAATGCTTTGCCTGGAGGCACATCACACTGCATGACAACAGCTGCACATATCACACAGGCCAGCTCTACTAAAGTATTATGCAGCCATTAGGCACACCGTAACGGTGTCCTTATGGAGATAACTTTTCCTGAACAGTAGAGTGGGTTCGTGACAATGGCCATAGTAAGATGTCTGCACAAGCTCCAAAAATGCTTTGGCTGCTGGCACATCACACTGCATGACAACAGTTGCACGTATCACACAGGCGTATGGGTATGATCTTCCTAGTCAAAATCAACTCAAATGTCAGCATTCTACCAGCCTGGTGCACATCTGACAATAAACGAAGTGAACATGAAAGTGGTAAACAATCTGGGAGTCACCATCTATGGTCACAAGTTACTGATCATTGACACAGGCCTTGCGACCACCTTCACATGGACATTTGTAGCTGCCAATGTTACAGAGCCCATATTAATCTCTGACTTCCTTGCTTATTATGAATTAATGGCACATTTGAGAAAATCACAACCACGGAACACAGTCAATGGCAGCACAATAATTAGCAGACTGTGAAACTCCATTTATAGCACAGTACAGAGAGTAGACATCACCAACACTTGGGGTGACTAGTTTATGGATACCAAGCACAACACTGTGTATTTTACATGAACCACACCCGGCCATTCCATTTCACAGCACACCCATAGACTTGTCCTGAAGTGGTTCACAGGAACAATGGTGATATCTGAAGAAATGCTCCTAGCTGGGATAGTCCATCATTTTGACAGCGTGTGGTCTTCATCTTTGCACTTTGTTTGCAAGAAAGATTGCTCCTGGTGCCCTGTGGTATTTACCACATTTCAATGGATCATGGTGCCCCTGTGAAGATTACCACACTTTATATGCCAGAACAGTACCAGGCAGGTACTCTATGTACATCTACATATGCTTTACCCATCACAAAAGTTTTCAGCATTGTGGACTACCAGATGCCTATGATGCATTGTAATTATGTCTTTGAGTTTATTTGGATTTTTATTCATGTCATTTGGTCTTAAAAATGCTACATAGCATAGCTATGTTTTGTGGATGAGTATTAAAGACACTTCTGATTTCCTTTATATACCTTGTTGGCTTTGTAGAGTTCTCACCAAATGCCTGGCTGCATGTATGACACATGCAGGAAGTGTGTTCTTTCCTAGGAACACTATTGAGGAAGTTTAGACAACTGGCTGACTGCAGAATGATTCTACTTCTGCCAAACTACATTTCGTGTAAGCACACAAAGATAAAATAAGAGAAATTAGGGCTCGTACAGAGGCATATATACAGTCGTTTTTTTTCCCCTTCACACTATTTGCAAGTGGAACAGGAAAGGAAGTGACTAGTAGGGCTACAGGGTACTCTTCCATGCATCATATGGTGGCTTGCAGAATATATATGTAGATGTAGATGCAGATGTGCCAGAAGCAGTAGTAGCTATGGCATAATGCTGAATAAAGGGAAATGTGTCAATGGCAAAGCAGAAGTGACCTTCCTGGAACAAACAATTTCGGCTGATGGCATTTGTCTGTTACCATAAAAGACAGTAGCCCTGCAATACCTCCAAATGCTGACAGGCTATCAACAATTACAATTTTTCCTAGAAATGGTCAACTTTTATTGTTCTCATCTCCCAGCAATGGTGACTATACAAATGCAACTTACAGATGTGCTCACAAGACACCACAGGTCAGAGATCCCTCAAGTGTACCTTGGAAAAAGTTTTCCATGATACCTAACTAGTGCAGTAATCCTTGATCACCTAGTGTTACGTATGTCCATGGCAATAGTCGTAGACACTTGCCAAACAGCAGTAGATGCAGCCATATACCAACAAATTGGAGCCATTTACCAACAAATTGGCCACCACTGGCAACCATTAAATTTTTTTCCAAAAACTCGCAACCAGTGCAACTGCACTGGAATGCATATGGCAGAGAACTGTCTGCATTTTATGGAGTTGTTAAATATTTCTGAGCAGTAATTGAAGCTTGCCTTGTGATAATTTACATTGAGCACAAATTGAAAGTCTGTGCTTTCCAGAGAACTAGCAATAAGTGCCACCCCAGCAGTGCAGACATATAGTTTGTCAGTCAGTTTATGTAGATGAGTGCCACATAAAAGGAGCAGAAAACATCATGTCTGATTACTTTTCACACATCTGTGGTCTGGCAAATACCAAGGACTACAAAGAACTAAATGGCACTCACACTGCAGATCCACAACTACAGCATTTACTGGCCTTCCACAAAACTCCAACTCACTTAAACCCTGGTGCCAGGCAGCTACATTTTTCCAAAACTCTGCAAAGTTGCATTTAACTTATTTACAATTGGTCATATCCAACAACAAACATGACCATCACACTACTGACAAAACATTTTATGTGGCCATTGATTAAAAAATGCCTGTGAGTGGGGATGTTTGTGTGTTCAGTGTCAGCATTATGAAGTAGGACAACATGTACATGTGAAAATTGGGCAATTTCAGGGCTCTTCGATGAGATTTGCCCATGCCCACAATGATCTTGTAGCTCCCTCCCACAGGACGACAGTTACGGGCACCTTTTCACATCAATGGAGAGATGTGCTTGATGGGTATAAGCCAAACACATAGAGGATGTTATTGCTGAGGCAACAGCAAAGACTATCATTGTCATATGGATAGCATGAGTCTGTTGCTCCCACCACATCATTACAGATCTGTGCTGGCAGATTGAATCTGAATTGTTCCAAGAATTGTCCAACTTATTCAGCATCCAGCATCATCACATGACAAGCTACCAGCAATGGGATGGTAGAAAAGTGGTATCAGACATGTGCCACCCTGGGAAATGGCCAGAGACCTTCCCTTTGACCATTAGGCTTTTGTACAGTTAATAAGCAAGCATCAGAACATTATTGTCAGAAACGGTTTATGAGGAGCCATTACACATTCTGGCTTGCACCACTGCCATCCACAGCATAAATGCCACCATTGGTACGACAGCTCAAAGACCACATAGCCTGCCTGCCTGCTTCACACCATGGCAAACACACTATTGTTATCCAAAAAGCTTTGAGCAACTTCTCTGTGCAAATTCCATCAGATAGCTGCTCCAATCATGATACACCATCAGTGTTGTGATGAGGAGCCCTTGTAAAACAGCAAAACTGCAAAGGTTTCTATCAAGTCGTTCAATTTGGTGTGAGTACTGCCTTTGACATTGACATTGCAAGTCTCACTGTACTTGAAAACACCTGTGCAAGCACCTCCTGTGGTTACCGAACCATTAGCCAGTAACTACATAGTTGCTGTAACAAAACTGCATCAACTTAATGCTCAGCATTCCACACAATAACTGGGTGACAAATATCTGCATCTACAAAAAGCTGTACACTTAGGTGCTCCACAGGGTGGGCTGTTTGGGAATAATCAGTCCAACAACTAGCTGTAGTGTGTGTTACCTCTTGTACAAAGTGTATCTTCGAAGTTACTCTCAATGGTAAGTTATCTGTGTTTGTTTATGGATGTGTTTTTGTGTTGTTTAAAATAAAAAGTAATAAAGTGCAGTTCTGTATGCTTCAATTGTATGTTCATTATTTTATGTGGTGTGCAAGCCTTACCTTCACTCATTATCCATAGAGATTTTTTTCTGTCAGTTAATCCCATCCCACCCCTTACAGTGCTAGACATGTTTCACACAACAGTACATTTTGCCACAAAGTAGGTCTAAGTCAAATCTATCCTAAGGCTCACTGACATTGCTCGAGGTATTTCAGAGTTGTAGTTATGTGTCACCACTTTTCCTCCTCCAACCTCACAAATATAGGTACTAGGAGCACCTCATCCTCACAGTACCTGTCTCCTAATACTACAGGTGTGTCATATGTGTGCCAAGTCTGGATGAAAGTCTTGTTCATTTACATGAAAACTTCAGCAGGACTCAGCAGCAGCAGTAGCACCACTCTTGAAGATGGTAGATAGATGGATCACTGAAATGTTGGGCCCATATAGGGTAATGGTTTCCAGTCATTCATCAGTTTTCAGTGAGACTCAGCAGCAGTATCTCTCCAGAAGGTGATGGACAGGTGAATTGCCAAAACATTGAGTCATGTTGGTCTCAGAGTTATGATCTGGCAGCAAACATGAGGAGATTATGAACACTCAATTATTCCCAGATGAAATTTTCTCTCTGGAGCGGAATGTGTACTACAGTGAAACTTTCTAGCAGATTAAAACTGTGTGCTAGACTGAGACTTGAAATCAGGTCTTTTGCATATACAGGCAGGTGATCTGTCAACTGAGCTACACAGGCACAAGTTACAAACTGTCCTCACTTCTTTACTTCTGCCAGTACCTCATCTCCTATGTTCCAAACTTCACACAAACTCTCCTGTGAAACTTCCAGAACTAGCACTCCTGGAAGAAAGGGTATTGAGGAGACATGGCTTAGCCACAGCCTGGGGGATGTTACCAGATGGAAATTTTCACTCTGCAATGGAGTGAGCACTGATATTAAACTTCCTGGCAAATTAACACGGTGTGCCAAACAGAGACTTGAATTCAGGACCTTTTCCTTTCAAGAGCAAGTACTCTACCAACTGAGCTACCCAAGCATGACTCATAACATGTCCTCACAGCTTTACTTCCACCAGTACCTCAGCTCTTACCTTCCAAACTTCACAGAAGCTCTCCTGTGAAACATTCATGTAGAGCACTCCTGGAAGAAAGGATGTTGCAGACACATGGCTTAGCCACAGCTTGGGGGATATTACTAGACAGAAATTTTCACTCTGCAGTGGAGTGAGCACTGATATGAAACTTCCTAGCAGATTAAAACTGCATGCTGGACTGACACTTGAACTCTAGACCTTGGCCTTTCACAGGTAAGTGTTCTATCAATTGAACTACCCAAGCATGACTGACAACCTGACCTCACAGCTTTACTTCCATCAATGCCTCACCTCCTGCCTTCCAAACTTCATGTTCTCCTGTGAAACTTGCAGGTGAAACTCAAAGGTCCCCAGTTTGAGTCTTGGTGTGGCACACCAGAAAGTTTCATACCAACGAACTCTCTATTGCAGAGTGAAACTTTCATTCTGAAAACATCTCCCAGGCTGTGGCTAAGCCATGTCTCGGCAATAACCTTCCTTCCAGTGCTAGTTCTGCAAGTTTCACAGGAGAGCTTCTGTGAAATTTGGAAGGTAGGAGATATGATACTGGCAGAAGTAAAGCTGTCAGGATGGGTAACTCAGTTGGTAGTTCATTTGCACATGAAAGGCAAAGGTCCTGAGTTTGTGTCTCAATCCAGCACACAGTTTTAATCTACCAGGAAGTTTCCTCAATTACTTGTTGGATACAATAAAATATCTATCTTGCCTTGCTGTTTTTACCTTCTGCAGTTTTGCGGAACTTACTCTTTGCTGTCCTGACACATATCTTATCATCCTGTCAGTCCTTCTTATCATTGTTTTCCACATGTTCATGTCCTCATCAATTCTGTGTAGGGCAACATAATTCCTTATGTTATCAGTTCACATAATTTTCAACTTCCTTCTATAGTACAACATCCCATACATTTCCATTTTCTTCTGTTCCAGTTTTCCCAAAGTGCACAATTTATTTCTACTCAATGTCATGCTCCAAATGTACATTCTCAGAAATTTCTTCGTCAAATTAAGGTTGATTTTTGATAACAATAGACTTCTTTTCTTTGCATTAGTCTGGTCTTTATGTCCACATTGCTTCAACTGACATGTGTTGTTTTGCTTCCAGAGCAGTAGAATTCTTTCCCTTCATTTACTTAGAAGTCTCCTACTTTGATGTTAATTATATCGTTAATCTCATTTCCAATATATTGTAGAACAAATAATGATCCTCAGAATGTAACACACGCGCGCAAATGGAATCTACACTACATGAATTTAAAATTTCTTGTAAATTGCTTGAAAAAATCTGTATGAGTGACCTTCCAAGAAATATAGGTGTTGTAAATGAAACCACTGATGTTCTTGCTGCAGACATTGTGAATAATGAGAGACCAACATGTGCTTTTCCTTCATGGACATCACCTACCATCCCTGACCATTGGCCATTATCGTATGAGCCACAGGAAGGATCATTTTTTACTATCAGCTGAGTTCTGAAACAAAGTTAGCTTTTATTCATTAAGTAATGTAAATGCAATCTATTTATACTTAAAATATCTACATATAAGCATTGAAGATTACTTTACAGTGGACAAATATATTTCAAACAAATCATGAAAATAAACAACTAAACAATCACAAGCAAGGTAATGTTGCTAACAGTTTGTTGCGTACATTTGTGACATTTATGTACAGCCTAAGACTTTGACATCTCTATACATATATTATTTCATATCATTCAAATAATTAACTTGTTCTTGTTCAAAATAAAGTACAGAATTCATTCATTGAACACTTTTTAGAAAAATAATCAAAATATGGCTGACATGACAAAATCTATTGTATTTCATATACTCTTCAAATAGCAGTAATATGCAATCTAAGATAAAGAAGCTACTAGAAAAATCGACAGCTGGAGCACCAGGGGAATCCAGAGAATGAGTCTGAGATCCAGAAGATATACAGCAAAAACATCATATGAAACAATAGCAGCAACCACCTAGGGAATTTGACTGACAACAAGACAAAGATGAGTCACAATATGACATGATGATTTTTTAAAATACTGTGACAAAATGAGGAGAGATCCATCCCATACCTAAGTAACATGACCAAGGTAAATGCTGAACAGTGTCAGTATCTTTATAAGAAGTGTCCCTTCACAAGGAATAAGCCATTTGGTGTGTTGAAAGAAATAACAACGTCTGTCTCAGTGTGACCATGTACTAGCAGATATGAGGAAGTTACCCTTCAACAAAACAATATATATAGCAGTACAAATAAGATACTAGACTTGAAACCTTATTGTAAAAATAAGAAAGTGGATTAGTTCGTATATGAAAATACTGACTAACTGAACCTGAAATAGACATTTTTGTTCCTCAAAGTCATGTTGTTGCTACAATAAGGTGGGAAAAAAAATCCAGTAGAAACGCATGACTGAGTTGCAATTTTTGTCAAAGATTGTCTGAAACTCACGAAAGTTAGGTAAGCCAGTTTTGTTCTGAATTAGATTGTTAGTTTGCTTTGGTGATTCCAGTACAGAAATATGGGGTCATCATGACTTCAAGACAAAGAGGATAGGTGACTAGCACCGTGAGTAGGGATGTGGAGTCACTGAGGTCTGGACACCAGTTTGAACTGAGCGATGTTAGATGGTTGATGCCTCCTGTATTGTCCAAAGTTTAGTATATGTTTATTTAGACCTATTGGTGTTTTTGTGTTACTTACATGTCACCTACCATCAAACAGAGGTATGCTAACACAAATGATGCTGACGTTATTTGTGAAATACCATTGTCTGTCATGCTATTGTGCATTAACAGTTGATGCAAAGCTTATTCTTTTCATTGTTCCTTGCAGCCAAGGCTACATATTCATTGAGACTAACCATATTTGAGTGTACCCATTGACTTCATCAACAAATTGTATGGAATATGGAGCAAAATGTGCACATAACGTCATCTCACGGAATATGGTGTTTGCGACTCAGCAGTGGCCATCACTGGAGTCTCTATTAGTGAACCCGCATGCCACCCCCATGCTGAGCTACTTCAAGGATAGTCTGATTTCAGGTTTCACACAATCAGATATGGTGCAGATAGTGTCTTCTGCATCAGCCCTGCTGCTATTGCCAATGCCTGATTCACCTGTCTCATACCCACAACCTTTATAAAATATCGATGCCATGTTCCCATCTCCAACTGCACCATTATTGATAGGCCCAGCAGTGATCATGCCTTCCCAGTCAGCTCAGGTGGTACAACTGTTATTAGAATTGACAGGATAACACAGAGCTGTATCACAATGAGAACTCCCATTATTCCGATCCGACTAAGTGTCATTGTGCTTCACAAAATGGTTGAGTGTGTATTTGCTTCACTAGACATTATCAATTACAGTTCAGAATTTCTGATATTAATCTGTTACCTCATGGAACATCTCAAAGTAATAAGTGATGTTATCCTTTCCCCTCCTCCACTCAATAAGTTCGATGCAGCGAAAACACCATCACTACAATGAATTGCTCACACCCCTGAACAACAGATGTGGCGAGTCTTTTATGACAAGCAGCTCACTGAGGGAGCCCCTTAACAATTATAACATTGCCTACATTTGGTAGTTGACCCCACAATAATGCCAGATCCAACCCTTTGGACATTATCGATTGTGAAACTTCCATCTCAGCTACAGCTTGCAATGACAGTGCATGAGATGAAACCACTTGACAAGAAATTGGCACTAGCAAGCATATTATATTGAATCATTCAATATCCAATTTTGGCACACTGCCCTCTCCACTCAGTCAGCCAGCAGGAACTCTGTTCAATCATGCCAGCATCTGACATCATGCCAAGCTCGATACAATTTGAAATGAGACTCGTCTGACCAGGCATCAAGTTTTCTGTCATCAACAGCCCAATGTTGGTATTGACAGGACCAGGTGAGATGTAAAGCTTTGTGTCATGCAGTCATCAATGGTACACAAGTGGGTCTTCAGCTCCAAAAGCCCATATCAATGATGTTTTGTTGAATGTTTCACATGCTGACACTTCTTGATGGACCAGCACTGAAATCGGCAGCAATTTGAAGAAGGGTTATACTTCTGTCATGTTGAACAGTTCTCTTCAGTTGTCATTTGAGCTTTTCTTGCAAGATCTTTTTCCAGCTGCAGCAATGACAGAGATTTTATGTTTTACCAGATTCCTGATATTCACAGTACACTCATGAACTGGACATACAGAAAAATTTCCACTTCATCACTACCTCAAAAATGCTGTGTCCCATCACTTAAGCACTGACTATAACACCATGTTCAAACTCACTTAAATCTTGATAACCTGCCATTGTAGCAGTAGTAACTGATCCAACAACTGCGTCAGACAGTTGTTGTCTTATATAGGTGCTCTCGACTGCAGCATATATTCCACCTGTTTACATATCTCTGTATTTGAATAAACATGCCTATACCAGTTTCTTTGGCACTTCAGTGTATGTCAAACACAATGTAAACATAAGGCCAACTTATCCTTTGTGGAATTTTTATGTGGAAGAGTAATAGTAACAACAACAGAGCCCACTGGAAAGACATAGGATGCATGTAGGAACAAAAATTATATTGCAGCTGTAAAGTAATTAACAGAAATAGTTAGTACATTCATGAAATTTTGCTATGAAAACTGTGATGTTTTGACATGAAATTTTAAGGAGGAAATGTGGTATTCTGACATACTAACTGTTTCAGAAATATTGTCATGATTTGTAAATCTAAAATCCGTAACCAGTTCTATGCAAGGATATAAATATCAATTCTAAATAGAATCATCTTCAGTTTAAACAATACATGATATGACTTTGTACTTGCTGGAACTTACACAAGCAGCAACAGTGGTAGCTGAACTGAGTTACTATTTCTTCAGTTTCAGCAGCAGTCTTACATCAGTTTTAGGCACCATACTCATGTCTTATGCTATAGTACACTATATTATGACAGTTTTATCTGTGTTGTGCTGCAATAAATATAACTCAAAAGAATCTTGTATATTTTGACCGTGTTATTTTCTGGTGAACTTGATGCAAAGTGCCTGATATTACAAAAATTGAACCCAGATGACATTTTAGCTGGAAGAAACACATAAACCTAACCTGAGTTACATACTTCAATCATCTCTTTGACTGTTAGCAAGTTAAGTAATTGAAATGTAGCCACTAAAGCTGGTTATGTTTTAAAGTTACCCTAATATACGACATTGTCATGTATTAGGATACTCGTGGTATTGTATATTAGAAATAAGTCTTCTTATGCTAGAAATCTACTATCAAAGTTACGCTGCATTGTTTGAAAGGCAATTCATTACAGTGAATGAAAGAGTACTTTGTGAAGAATATAATCATATGAATATTATTGCAAGAGTTACTGAGCTTCAGGTATTAAAGCCATACTAGCACGTGCACCCAAAAAAAAATTGTAAGTCAACACTTCCAAAATAAAGGGTTCTCGACAATAACCAGCTCTGTAATGGTCTTACTCTCACAGCCCTATGCCTCAGGTACTCTGAGAACTATTATACGTTCTGAGACGTTCTGAGTGTTGCACTCATCTATAAACAAGAACTACCTCAGAAAGGCATTTGGGCCCTACCTCTATAGGTATGTAAAATATGGCCAGACAGAGGAACTGAATTCTGGTTTAATGAACGATGATCAGGCACTTTGAAAAGAAGCCACCTGGACAGTGATGCTAACAGCTCTTTTGGGCCACATCTATTGCTGCCAGTCAAATCACTAAATATTTTGCAGTCACTGTCCACGTCCTATAATTCCAAGTACAACACTTAATTGATATTAAATTTTTATGTTAAGTATAATGCATCTTGCTGCTATGAAAAAATGTAACTTGGTCATTAATGGGGCAAAAGTGTTGTCACAAACTGTGAAGTGTTTGTACATACCAAGAATGCCTGACATGGGATGTAGTCATTTTCCAAATGAATAGTTTTGTTTTGTCAACTGTACACTCAATTCTTAGCTATGAGAATCTTTCCTGAAATCCACAAATCACAAACACAGCTTTAAAACAGCAGAAAAGGGCCCTAAGAGTGATAACTGAAAGTAGTAGCTGGACTCATTATAAGAAACTGCTTAAAAAATATGTAATCTTATTGCTCCAAGTGAGTTAATCCACCAAACTGATGTGCACACCAGGAAAAACAATAGTAAATACATCACAAATAGTTTCACAAATGATCTTGGAACAAGAACCAATTTTGATTTATATTTACTAATAAGAATCAAACAAAGTCTGAGCATCATATTCTATGAAAGAAATAACTAAAATACATTTATTTAAAAAGGTAGTCAAAACATACCTCTTAGATAATGCATACTATGCAATTAAAGATTCTTTAGAGAACTCCCAATAAGGCCTAATAAAAATTTAAAAAGTAACTGATAGTGAATAGTATTAATGTCTTATCATCCTTCTGAAATCAACTTCTCACTCATCATAAAAGAGTACTGACAGTCTTTCAGATATGCAGAATGGAAGACATGGAAATGTAAAAATGGTTTGGCACCATGGTTATTGCCCTAAAGTCATCTGCAAGTGACTGAGGTATTTGCAGTGAAAACTACGAAAAGAATAAATGAACAGCATGTAATAATTTTTCATGTTGTTAAATTAACTTATTCTAAGCATATGCAAACATAAGACACTGCTACATTATGCATAACAGAATGCAGTAGTGCATTTGTTAAGAATTTAGCCTTACATTTGGCCTGATGGTTCTATGAAATTTATCTAAATCACTTCCGGCAGATAAAACAATGGTTTCTTCAACAAAGCAACAGATGATCACCTGTGCTCTCCTCAGTAAACACATGTTTATATTGATACGTCACTATGTATGACTGACATGTGCTAGTATTAAGTGGACAGATTCACTATCGCTGTAAAATGGTCCTTAGATGAATATATTACTAACATTTTATGAAAAAACAATCTATATCACATATCTATATCAGATTTTATTTAACTGTTACATCCAGTTTTGGCCACTTCTTCAGATTTTGAATCAGAATAAAGAGAATATCTGAATTATTTGCAATAATATATAAAAGGGACAAATACATAAACGTATGAGGTTATGTAGTATAGCAGTTGATACCAGAAGTGTCAGCAAATGTGTACTGTTACAACTCAGAAGACACAAAAAGCCCTGTGATTATATGTGACAGTATGTCAGAGACTAGGCATTACTATTTCATTACAGTGGTAGCACCAAATTATGTACTTATTTATGGGTTGTGTGCATTGTTAGTACATTAACTACAAAAGCTAAAATGTGAATGAAATGACCTGTATCAAAGCATAGTAATTTTAAAAATAGACTATTTTACAGTATAATTTGGTAATACGATTATCAAGAAAGTCTAAAATACTACATATATTGCTTTTTTAGAATAAAGAATTCTGTTAATTTCATGATTGGAGATATGATTTCTTCTAGCTGACATTTTCCTATCCTATTTTCACTGTGAGCACTCAGAATGACACTAACGCTACTTGCATTTATTTCATTATGTTCAGTGTCAGAGAGAAACTGAAATAATTTCCTTACATTCACACACTGCACTCACTACTATAAAATGTAAGTTATAATTCCTTATATTTAATTTTATATTAGAATTACTTATTAAGAAGTATACACTACATTTATGACAAGTGTCTTGAACTAGAATTGCCAAATATGACAAAGAGAATCACAACTTCTCTTCAACATAAAAAGATGTAAATGATGACTAACTGAAAATATTAGCTGCCGACAGGTGTTGTTGATATACCTCGATGTGGACGGCTGAAAATGTGTGCCCAGACTGGGACTCAAACCTGGGATCTCCTGCTTATAGACATTTGTCCATGTCAATGGGCAAATGTCTAGAAGGTACAATACATATGAAGAATTGTGGATGGTTGGGAATGTGAGTCTCACGGGAAGCGTGCAAGGGATAAGTCCCTGCAGTCGCGCTATTCATCTGCGTCCTCGGTGGCTCAGGTGGATAGAGTGTCTGTCACGTAAGCAGGAAATCCCGGGTTCGAGTCCCGGTCAGGGACACATTTTCAGCCGTCCACATCGAGGTATATCAACAACAATGTTGGCAGCTAAGGTTTTCAGTTATTCATCATTTATTCCAGGTAAAAGCTGCACGGTCATCAACAGTAACTGTTCTTTCGAGAACAAGTTACTGTCTTCGTATATATAAAAAGATTATCGCTTTCAGTTCAAAGGAATATCACCAATCACAACAGAACATGAGAATAGAGTTTTAAAAACACTTACGAGAGATTCAATCTTTTTGCAATAAAATTCCACAGTTCTCCAGCAGGAAAGAGCTCATTAATTAGTCCATCTTCATTTATTGTCAACTGTGATCCATCAATCTGAAGAAATAATCAAGGAGATTTTTTTTCTGATAAGTCATACTGTCACAATTTCATGGAAGATAATTTTAAAAATTATGAGATACTTGTTTGTAAAAGTGAGCAAAGTACTCACTGATGAATTATTTAAATAAGTGTCCCCGAAGAAATTTATATTAGAGCTTAAGTGGTAGGTCTGACTTTACAACAAACACACTATATAAAATTTGTAATAATATTCAATATTTTTTACAGTCAAAGACTGGTAACACATTTCTGATGAAGATGATGCTCAGCAAGTATATGTTAGACTTCCCAACTGCCCAAAAAGTCCTGAATGAAGGATACCATGAAATTTTGTATTACAGAGGTTCAAACATTAATTGGAAGAGTGGTACTTCACACACTGATGTGATTGCTACAATGTCCTTCACTCTTTTCTATCATATTAAGTTTATAGAATAATACTGTATCAAAACCATGTGCTAATTTAATGGGAGTATCCTACACTATTTTCTTTGCAAAATATTAATGTTTCAAGATATATTCCCTAACAAAATTGAATATACTGCATCTATCAAAGTATTTATTTAAAACAAAAAAATTAATATGGCCTAATATTATAAACACCACTTGGAAAGTAGTTCTTGCCAATTAGGTATCATTAACTTCCATAAAAAAATCTCTACAGAGAAACCCTATAAGATCTAACAGATTAATAAGTTCTACAACAAATGGGAACCTGTTTGTATATTCTGAGACCTTGTCAAAGTCTTTGATTATAAATTCTGATTGGTAAATTGAAATATTATTCCATTATTGAATTTCTCTTACATGTACGGTGACATGTTCCTGACAGATATCAGAGATTCACTTTAAAAAAAACTACGCCACATGATTAATACTAAACTTACAATGAGGAATTAAAAACAGTCAACAAGATTCTGTATCAGTTGCACTCCAGAACTTAACATACATAAATTAACTTCCAGTGACTTTGCAGTATGGCTAAAAAATTGTAACAGTTAATGATAAGTGTATGACTCAAGAATTCAAATGACATCATTGTAGACACAAGCCTTAACATAGCTGGACAATCCTTGCAACTTCAACAAAACTTCACTACACTCCACTCACAGCACTGATCTATGTTAACTCATCAATGTATTTCCATTCAAACCCTCGTAAACTGATCTTTGATATTCTTTGACATTAGCTTCGCACTGCAGTCAATGGGCTTGTCTATGTGCTGTTATTAGACATTGGCTATCTCAACAAGTGTTCTTCAGTGCACATTTTAGATACTAACAGGACTATATTGAACTATTTTCATTTTTGTTAGAACAGCTTCAGGTGTTCCATCTGTACACTACTATTTTGAACTCTGACTCCACTGTTCCCAAGAATCTTTTTGAATTACACTATGGTGCCTGCAGTTGTTAATTTTTGCTTATTTCCATACTATTGCACAATTTTGGCATTTATCCACAGTTCTTTTGGTCAGTGAACATCTGCATGGTCCAGACAGAATATTGATGGTGAGAGGGAGCCCATTGTTCAAACAGGCAGTTATGTAATTGCCTGTGACTTGCCTCCACAAAGAGCAGCGGATGAGGACCCCTTTAGGTATGTCCAATTTCAGCACTATGTCATCACTTGCTGCTGTTGTAATTATGTTGCCTGTGACTGATTTGGAGTTACATACACTAGTGGCCAGGCTCTTATAGCCACTCCTTGAAGTTGCTGAGCATCACAAGCTGGTCCCAACCACAGCTAATAAATACTGCTATTGACCTGCTCAAATGTAATAGGTGTGGACACCCATCCACAGTGGTGGCATTGGATTTTGAATGTCTTGCAGTTTATGGATAGACAACTATTAGTCTTGGGTTATACTGTAGAGTGTATGGAAATTTCATGGTCTTGCTTATGTGCTAGAAATCATCCACCAAACCTGAGATCCCAGGCAACTGAGGTAAGCTGTCAGCAACTTTGCTAAAGCCTCTGCTGCCACCACATGCAGTGTTACAGTAGCTCTGGCTGATGCACAACAGTATTATCTGTAATGAGCAGTTACCTTGTCCATTAATTAAACATATTTTCAAAGCCAATTTTATTTTGCCAGTCCTGTATAATACAAAGCTGTACTAGTTATCTTATGTTTTACTATTGATTGTGGTCAATTTTAGACCATCCACTAGTCACAAAACCTATTCAACTGTTTACACCATAATTGCAATGCCTACTCACTATGAAATACTCTGTTACATTATGACATCTGTCACACTCTATATGTATTCTGTTTTGCAATGCAAACATTAGAGCTGATTTTAACTGTCTGCAACTGTACTATACTGCAGCTTATGCATTTCCCAGTGCAACATGGGATATTAACACTTAGGTAGTCACCATATATACTGATGAGCCAAAACATTATAACCACCTGCTTAAATAGCATTTTGGTCCACCTCTGGAACACAATATATCTTTGATTCTGTGCTACAAGGACTCAACAAGTAAGTTTTCAGAGGTGTGTGACACCAGATGTCTATGCCAAGGTCACACAATTCCCATCAATTAGATGCTGGTGGTTTGAGGACGCAGAGCTGGCACCCAATGTCATCACATATGTGTTCCTTATGGTTCAGCTCAGCCCATTTTGCTGGCACCATAAGTTCCCTACCACGCTTCTCAAACCACTGAAGCATGATTCTGCCCTTGTGACATGGCTTGTTATCCTGCTGCAAAATGTCATTGCCGTTGTGAATGAAGTAATGTATGGGATCCCCAATTATGTTTATACAGTCCACAGCTGTCATTATTTTTAAAGGTCCCTTGAAAGCCCAGATGAATGTGACCCATAGCATAACACTGCCATCACTAGCATGCACCCATGGCATGACGCATGTTCCATGCAGACATTCACTTGGATGACAGTGTATCCGCATATGACCATCGATAAGAAATGTGATTCATTCGAGCAGACAACACATTCCTATTGTTTAACAGACCAATCTCAGTGATCCTGTGCCACCTGAAATTGTAACTGTTGAGTATGGGTTTTCTATCAATGCTGATGAGATCCTGGATAGAAATAACCAACATTTAGAATCAAACACTTTATTCACGCACAGTCACATGAAAATATAGCACAGCATGGGGGAAAAAACCAGTCTCTACATTTTCCAAAGCTCACTGAATCCAAAGAAGTACTCCTCATTCCAGAGTCATTGGCAGTTTACGGTACCCACAGAGCCCTCCCCCCCCCCCCCCCCCCCCCTCTCCCTCCTGGGAGTGTGGAGACGAAATGAGCATTGCCAAATACAAATACAGGTTAGTTGTAGGCCACTTAACAGGTGTTGGCTGATTGTGCAAGGTAGCATGAACACCCATGCTGTAACTGGTCCAAATGAAAGGCATGGGTAGATTGTTTCTAATAGAGTCATCAAGATCCATGCAGGTACAGTTCACCATCCAATAAGAAGGAAGGACCAGGCAACCTGCACATGTGAACTGGACTGGCATGGGAGGTGGCAGTGTCAGGGGAGCAGCGAAGAACAGGAAACATATCTCGAGCATCCCACTGGTGCTGAGTGTCACTGTTATTCCATCCACATCCATCTCACCTGGAAGGGGTCTTTGCACAAAATGGTTCCATGTGAAGTGGGTGTGGCCTCATGTAAAGTGTCCCTCACATGAAGGATGAGAAGTGATCCACCTTGGAGCTGTAAGGAAAGCTCATCATATGGGCTCCCAGAAGTGTTGACAGAGAAAAGGGGGGAGGGGGGGGGGGTAAAAATATTGTAGCTTTGGACAAACACTAGAATGCATTGGGGGAACCACAGGCCACAGCACTTGTGATGATGTAATGTCACAAACAATGTGTGGTTGAACTGGAGACAGCAGATTGTCACACGTTGTGTCTGAGTGAGGCAAGGGAGGAAGATCATCACACACAATCACTGAGATACTGATGGGCAAATGCTCAACACACACTAGGTCTGGTAGGTGTACAGGCAGAGGGGTGCTATGTGTGGGTTCAGACCTATCACAGGAAAGTGGAGAACTTGACTCTAGAAATTGTGGGAGAGATTTCTCAATCGTCCAAGCTGGTTTAATGTTCTGAAGTGAAACTGTCTGGTGCTGGCTGTAAATGAGGATGTCCATGAGTGCCAATACCAGATGCAGGCCAGAGTAAAGAGGCTGTAGCACCAGTTTGACTGTCATCCTGTAACATAATAAACTCGCATCAGTCGAGGGCCGAATGCAAGAAAATCGGGATACAGGTATGTGGTCACAGGTTATGCAGGCTATATGCAACCAGACTTGATTGACAAGAGTGAGTAGGTCAGATGGGCCGATGGTTCCAGCATCATTGATGAACTCATATGACAGGTCTAATGTCTTACCATACAGGACATTGGCAAGTGATGCCTGAGGGTCTGTCTTATAAGACAAGAGGATTCTGAACGGGACCCAGGGAAGGGCTTCCAACCACTCACCATTGTCGCACATGTGAGCCACTGTCAGAGTCCTGTGCCAGCACTTGATGAGCCCAGTGCTCTGAGAGTGTTACGATGTGGTGCAAAATTTATCCACACCACAATGCATGCAGACTTTGTTAAATAACAGTGATTCAAACTGCCTACCCTGATCAGTGGCGATGGATGTTGTGCACCCAAATCTAGCTATCCAGGAAGATACAAATTCTCATGTTACAGAATCTGCCATAACATCCACAAGAGTGATCACCTCTACCCACTGTGTAACAGGGATGATGATGAACAAGATATATCTGAAACCAACAGACATGGGCAACACCCTGACAAAGCCGCAGTACCCATGTCAGAAATGGCCTCTTGGGATCTCAAATTTGCCTGAGAGGGGCTACATATGTCTGCCAGCTTCACTGTGCTGACAAGACACAGAGGTAGGAGCAAATACACAGGAGTCCTTCTTCATGCCTGGCCACACAAAGCACTCATTGATGAGCCACAAAGTAGTCATAATGCCAGGGTGTGAAATATTACGCACAGCAGCAAAACCTTGGTGGCATAACGCAACCAGGACAATAGCCCGAGCGAATCCATGGACATATTGCACCATAATGGCCCGACCTAGCCTGGTATGCTGCAAAAAACTATACGTGGGGAAGTGGAAGAGGCCTGAAATAGGTTCTGAAGTTTGATATCATTGTCCTGTAAGTGAGCTAGTTTGGAAAAAGTAATAAAAGAAGAAATAGCATTGACGCATGACAGATAATCAGTCACTATATTTTCTGAGCCATGGATATATCAGATGTCCGACATGCACTGACAGTTGAGGTCCATCTGCCAAAACCTACATGAAGAAAGGACAATGGCAGGATTGGGAATACTGTCCATGTGGCTACAATTATCTATGAAAATTATGCTCCTTCCTTCAGGGTCCATGCAGAAATATTTGACAGCCTTGTACACAAGAAGAAGTTCCTTATTGAAAGCCAATCACTGTCATTGACCTGTAGACAGCTTTTTGGAAAAGAATGAAGTGGCTGAGTTGTGTTACAATGTGCTGTTGAAGGACTGCACCTAGAGTGGAATCACTTGCATCTGCCATAATGGAGATGCAAGCGTCTGGCAAGAAATGGGCAAGAGTGGCAGTATATTCTAAAGCTGTCAACATGTGGATGCTACTTCTCTGAAATCACACACAGTCCACACCCTACCAACACTACCACAAGCTCTACGTCCAGGTTATTTACCAAAGCTACTGCCGATACAAATGGATAACCTCCTGACACGGTTTACTTTGGTGGACGACTTGTTGGACATACATGGAATCATAGGCGATGGCACACATTCTGTTCGTTTGGTGGACCATTTGCATGACAATACCAATCTTATTATTGATTTGTTGTTAAGCCCACTCAAACATACTGAATCTGCTTATGCTCATCCACTCCTCATCAAACATCTTTCATGCAAGCTAGTATTTGCAGTCCGTAGCATCATTTACAACAAGAGTTTAGGTGAAACAACTACTTCCAGCTTTGTGACACCTCCTTGCTCAGGTCATGACAGAGGTCATGCCGAACTTAGCACTCGGGGCTTTGTAGTTAGTTCAACTGTTGCAGGAATTACAATAACAATTGCTTCCTCATAACTCATCATCATTCAAGGATAAACTATATTTGGCTGACCAAGCATATGTCATTATTCAACAACACTGCCTGCTTCCCTCATTCAGTGCAGCATCTGCTACTGAGATTGGTACATCACCACCTATACTTCCTCCGGCGGCTGGTAGAGGATGGGCCTGGGCTCATCTCAAGCAACACAATGAACTGCAGTCACCTAGCAGCTGGCAGTGGAAAACACCAGCTGCTTCTCACCAAACTTCACTGACTACAGCCCAGCCAACATGGCCCCCCCTCCATTCCCCTCTCTCACAGTGGTGGAAGGCGTAGCGGTCCCAGCTGACACTTGTACAGCCCCCCACCCACTATGCTGGTTCCACACAACTTTTGTGGATGCTGTCCACAACTGACAACCACCCTGTGTATTCCCAAATCATCCACACAGGCTACAGTAGGCACCAGACTCGCAAAGATGATAAAGGGTGGCTACAGATGTTGTATTCTGTTTGGTTCTCTACTCCATGAGGCTGTCTGTACATTGCTCACATCATTGTTTCCTTATAAACACTGGACCTAATGTTAGTTTTGTCCTACTCTCATTCATTCTAGTGGATGTGATACCAACCAAACTTTTCCTTTGAGGCAAATAAATCAACACCTCACATCAACAGCATTGTCTTTTTACCTATTAAATTCATAACCAATGAACTGCTGATGTGATCCCTTCATGTGGCATTTCTGTTACGTGCACCTAGATGATGTCTGACAGTTTCAGATGTACCTTTTCCATCACTGACCATGTTACACAGTGGGTGGAGGCGATTCCTCTTGTTGACATTACGGCAGATTCTGTAGCATGAGAATTTGTATCTTCCTGGCTAGCTAGATTCTGGCAACCTGCATCCATCACTGCTCATGAGGGTAGGGAGTTCAAATTACTGTAATTGAACAAACTCTGCATTCTTTATGGTGTGGATAAATTTTGCACTATGGCATACCACCCTCAGAGCAATGGGCTGTTGAGCGTTGGCACAGTGCTCCGATAGCAGCCCTCATGTGGCACAATGGTTAATAGTTTAGTGTTTGATTGTAAATGTGGGTTTACTATCGATGCTGTTGAGTCCCTGGATAAAAATAACCAACATTTAGAATCAAACACTCTTTATTCATGCACAATTACACAAAAATATACACACCATGCAAAAACAGAGTCTCAGCATTTTCCAAAGCTCACTCAATCCAGAGATAGAGCATTCCTCATTCCAGAGTCATTGGCAATTGATGATCATCACAATGATGTTGTTGGATCAACATGAAAACACAGAACACATATAAAACTTATACCTACTTTACTATTGAAGGGATGGGGAAAGTAATTTTTAAGGTGTTTCTAAAGACAGATATTTCATGTTCCAATATTTCTGAAATGGTTGACTTTGTAGTATCTTTGCTTCAGTTGAGAGAGTTTTTCTAATAATGGAAAAGTTTGGTCTGCAGAAAGGAGTGGACTTTCATGAAACATCTGCTAAATGTTAAAATTAATTCATAATTTTGTTATTGCAAATTTTGTTCCAAAAAAAGTCAGACCTAATGAAAATATGACACAATGAATCAAGTTAAAGGTTTCTGTAAACTGTTCATGCTTTTATGTAATTTCAAGAGTATATCCTGCGTTGGACCCAAAAAATATGCTAATATGTCTTCGTTTTGACCCAAAATTCTATGGCAAGCCTAAGTAGCTGACACACACTGTCAGATTATGGTATATACAGTGTCAACTTGTGGTGTAGTATTGCAGTTTTAAGATCCAGTAACTGACCACCATGATCTCACCCAATAATATGTTGGTGATGGCATCACCCTGTCAACTAAGTATAACATTGGGGTAGTGACAGTCACTAATGCTGTAGCAATACAGTTTTAAGATCCAGTGGCTGACACCTGTTGCACATACACTGTGTGAACTGCTGGTGTTAGAACACTGTCTTAAGATCCAGTAGCTGACTCCCACTGCACATAAAAACTGGTGTTAGAATACAGTTTTAAAATTCAGTAGCTGATGCCAACGGTCAGGTTATAATGCTAGAATACTATTTCAGTTCTGAAGGCCTATTTGTTTGTATCAACTAACACGTGGATTATCACTATAGTTTCCATTGTACAATAGCATAAGTTATGCTATAAGTTCAGAAGATGACAAATGTTTTGTAAATGGGGCAATTTGTCACCATTTTTGCTAGAATGTGGTGACATACAGTGCAGTCTGTTACAATTTTGCTGTAACATAGAGATATGTGGAGCAGTTGGTCACAATTTTGCTGTAACAGGATGATGTACGTCACAACTTGTCACAATTTTGCTAAAATGTGTTGATGTATTGGGAAATCTGCTACAATTTTACTGTAACATAGTGATCTATGGGGAATTTGTCTTTGAGTTTGCTGTGACATAGTTATGTATGGGTCAATTTGTAACAGTTTTGTTATAACATGGGGTCATTTGTTATAGTTTTGCTATAACATGGCACTGTATGGAGAATAAAATGTCGTGTAATCTCCATTGTATGATGGCATAAGTTAAGTTTATCAGAAGAAGACAAATGTTTTGTTCTACAAGATCAACATAATACCCTAACATGGGGTCACTATTATATTTGTCTGACTTCGAAAAATAGTTAAAAACATATCAACCTTTATTTCTTACCTATACAAATGTGTATTAGTACTGTTCAGTATTGGATTTCATTGATTTGTCATGTAGTTTGCTCTGTGTTACAGTTTATTTACTTTGGTATGAAGATGAAACCAGTCTAATCAACAAGTGCTCTTTAAGTTGTAAGTTATGTCAAAAGCAGTGCCAGTGTTTGTTTTCTAATGTTACCAAACACACCTTTAAGTATTTTCGTTTCAATAAATGCATAGTACATTGTTTGAATTAAGCTCATTAACTAACCTTTAAGTAATATCAGTAGCACAAATAAGAAAACCACGATTATTTTGATAAGTAATGCAAACAATTTAAGTGCAGAAATATTTAATTTGAGTGTCCATTGTGTGGTGTCACCGCCAGACACCACACTTGCTAGGTGGTAGCCTTTAAACCGGCCGTGGTCCGGTGGTATACGTCAGACCCGCGTGTCGCCACTATCAATGATTGCAGACCGAGCGCCGCCACATGGCAGGTCTAGAGACACTTCCTAGCACTTGCCCCAGTTGTACAGCCGACTTTGCTAGCGATGGTTCACTGACTTCTACGCTCTCATTTGCCGAGACGATAGTTAGCATAGCCTTCAGCTACATTATTTGCTACGACCTAGCAAGGCGCCATATTCAGTTACCATTGATATTGTGAATCGTGTACTGTCACGAGTAACGTTCATCATTAATGGATTAAAGTTAAGTATTCCACCAGCTACCTCCGTTTTTCTTAATTCTGATTCCCTTGTCATGCTCCAGACCTCACGCCAGCCTGCGTGAGCTAAAATGCATGCATTTCGGCCTCCTTTAGTAACACGGTGTTGGCTCTCCTGCCAACCACAACACATTGTGCCTTGCAAAGTATGGTACAAAAGTCGCGCTTTAGTCACTGGCATGGAGGAGTGTTTCACGACAGTAAAACCCCTGGCTGTAATGAATTTTTGGACTGGAGACCAGCATCCTGTGACTAGCTGCTTTTCTTGCCTACCTGCAGTGACAAATGAGCAGCTGACATGGAGCACTACACTCAAGTGGAAAATGATTGTATATTTGTGACTATAAAATCTGTGTACTTTTCCTCATTTTTATCCCTCAGTTATCTATATGCACTAAAGAAATTAGCAAGTATATTAAAATGGCTGAATGCTATAAAAAGAGAAAAATTTGAAGTTGATTACATTTCAGTTGTGTTTAAAAACTTTTGCATAACAGACAGAAAGCACATGATTGTTATTTTTGTAACATGTGTGTGACCCCATCATAGAAGTAGACATAAGATTGTTGTAACGTATGTGGTCAAGTAAATTATAATTGTGCATTAAATATTGACAAGTATATTATGATATTGAAGCATTTCTCACAAAACTAATACAAGACCACACTGTACGCTACTGTCACATTGAGAATTACATGTTATATAAGAAAATGAAACACCTATAGCTGTCCTTATGATGTCATTTATTGTATACCTACCAGTTGCAGTGCTTCAATTCATCATCTTCTGAGCTTGGCAGATGCTGAGACATTTAACACCACCTGTATAAATGATGTATCAGTGGCCAACAGATGGTGTTAACCCTCTCAGCATCAGCTAAGGCATCAAGATGGTGCACTGGAGCACCGGAACTGGTGGCTGTACAATAAATGTCATCATAAGGGCAACTGTAGGTGTCTCAGTTTCTTACGTAAGTGAACAGCTGAAGTCTCCTAGACCTCCAATCACAAGGGTGGACATACAAATATTTTATGTTGTATAACTGTTTGACTAAACCAAATTTCACAAACACTTCTTTGTTACTGCTTGGTGTATGAGAAGAAACACAAATTTTTCTAGATGGCTGTACCACTAGTAGAGGTAGTTCACTGACACCTACACGCCAGTGCAATTAAAACTATTAAGATTTATTCGGTCTTAAAGCGAAGTCTAGATTACTACCATATGTAGGATCATATCAGTGTACATCACTTCTTTGTGATAACGACTCACCTAACTTTTGTTTGCTTTTGCAATAAGGCATTTTCTTAACATGCAATGTTAATACAATTAATGTTGTAAATCACTAAGAAAGGTTGGCCTATGTGATTCAGTCATGTTTTCAATATTCCTCTGATATCTTTGGTTGTTTTCTTCTGCCACATGAATACTGTAAGTGTTCAGCATAGTTTCCACAGGGACTAACACAAAGAAGAAAATGTTAACAGAAGAAAGTGTAGCATGTACACAACTGTCTTTCTCTTACAATGGTTTCTAATTTCTGAAGTATGAAACCACTTTTAATAGCTTGCTTTATATCTGCTGAATGTGTGCCTACCATGTCAATTAGAAATTTATCTGTATGACTAGGTTTGATCGAACAAACTTATTAACACTGTTACTGAGTTTGTGATGGTAAATACATATAGCATCCACTTTAATGGAATTTAAAATATATATGTCATGTAAAAAAATTAAGACTACCTATTATGCCTACTTTCTTTTCCACATTAAATATGGGGACTTATTCTGGGGTAATTTGGCACCTGATAAGCAGATTTTTAGAATACAAAAATAGTTCATTAGAATCACAAAGGATATAAACCTAGAAACTCCTCTATTCCCTTGTTTAAGAGTTTAGATTTTCTATGTTTATCATTTTTTACATAATGGAGATGCATGGAATAGCAGACTATTTAAACAGTGACAATCAACACAATAGCAATGTGTTTTTATGATCATCAGTCCAAAGACCGACCGATGCAGCTCTCCACACTACTATATTCCATGAAAGGCTCTTAATCTCTGAATAACTACTGTACCTACACCATTTTGAACCTGGTTAGTATATTTATCTCTTTAACAGCATAAACTATGCAAAAAAAGTAAATTCCAGCTGTGAATATGAAACAGAAACATAAAAAAATAGCAAAACAAGTACATTGAGAAAATGCAAATGATATGGAAGTATACAAGCATAGCTACTTTCAGAAAGATAGAACATGTGCAGCCAGGTGTTCTCTGAAGCTGAGAGGGTGTGGTCATCTAATCAGTTTCCAGTCCTAAATGTCAGTGCAGACAGGCATTTTACTTGTACGAGACACTCCCATTGCCAGTATACTTTAATTCGAAAGACATCAGTAGTGCAAATAAGCAAGCCATGTGTATTTTTTAACGACTGAACTACCACAGTAGTGCCATGTGTGTTTTGTACTTGAAATCTTTATGTACCGTGTTTTGAAAAATAATTTTGTTTTAATGCTAAGATTGAATTTTTGTTGATAATCAGATATGTGTAATGCACATGTTATAATAAGCAACTTGCATGTGTTTTGCATTCGAAATGTGTATTTATTTCACAATTAATATTCTTTTGGTGCAAACAACATATTTTTGAGATACTGACTTTCCTCTCTGTGCATAGAACCTTGTCTTTCATTGTCTTCAACCATGTTCATGTTCATGTGTACAGCATTACAAAGTTATAGACACATAAAAACAATTTGCATCACCTTCGTTCAGAGAATTCCAGAACCTGTACAGAAAATTGGAATAGAGGTCAAAATAAACATCATTTCCGCCCTTTTTATTGCTCATGAAAACCATACATTGCAAGTTGTTCCACCACACAGCGAGACCTTCAGAGGTGTTGGTCCAGATTGCTGTACACACTGGCACCTCTAATACCCATAGCATGTCCTCTTGCATTGATACATGCCTGTATTCATCGTGGCATACTGTCCACAAGTTTATCAAGGCACTGTTGGTCCAGATTGCCCCACTTCTCAATGGCGATTCGGCATAGATCTCTCAGACTGATTGGTGGGTCAAGTCGTCCATAAAAAGCCCTTTTCAATCCATCCCAGGCAGGTTCAATAGGGTTCATGTCTGGAGAACATGCTGGTCACTCTAGTCGAGTTATGTCGTTATCCTGAAGGAAGTCACTCACAAGATGTGCATGGTGCGGGCGTAAATTATCATCCATGAAAATGAATGCCTTGCCAATACGCCTCCGATATGGTTGCATTATTGGTTGAAGGATGGCATTCATGTATTGTAC
Source organism: Schistocerca gregaria (assembly GCF_023897955.1). Classification (NCBI taxonomy): domain Eukaryota; kingdom Metazoa; phylum Arthropoda; class Insecta; order Orthoptera; family Acrididae; genus Schistocerca; species Schistocerca gregaria. The sequence goes on from NC_064921.1 coordinate 761,314,613, forward strand.
AGCTGTTACAGCACCTTCCATAACCATCAGTGATGTATGTCGGTCCCAGATAATGCCCCTCCAAAACAGCAGGGAACCTCCACCTTGCTGCACTCGCTGCACAGTGTGTCTAAGGCATTCAGCCTGACCAGGTTGCCTCCAAACACATCTCTGACGATTGTCTGGTTGAAGGCATACACGACACTCATCGATGAAGAGAATGTGATGCCAATCCTGAGCAGTCCATTCGGCATATTGTTGGGCCCATCTGTACCACGCTGCACGGTGTATTGGTTGCAAAGATGAACCTTGCCATGGGCATTGGGACTGAAGTTGCACATCATGCAGCCTATTGCACACAGTTTGAGTCATAACACAATGTCCTGTGGCTGCATGAAAAGCATTATTCAACATGGTGGCGTTGCTGTCAGGATTCCTCAGAGCCAAAATTCATAGGTAGCAGTCATCCACTGCAGTAGTAGTCCTTGGGTGGCCTGAGCGAGGCATATCATCGACTGTTCCTGTCTCTCTGGATCTCCTTCATATTCGTACAACATCACTTTGGTTCACTCCAAGACACTTGAACACTTCCCTTGTTAGAGTCCATCCTGGCACAAAGTAAACAATGAGAATGTGATCAAACCTCAGTATTGACCGCCTAGGCATGACTGAACTACAGACAACACGAGCCGTGTACCTCCTTCCTGGTGGAATGACTGGAACTGATCAGCTGTCAGACTCCCTCTGTCTAATAGGCACTGCTCATGCATGGTTGTTTCCATCTTCGGTCAGGTTGAGTGACACCTCTGAACAGTCAGAGAACTGTGTCTGTGATACAATATCCACAGTCAATGTCTATCTTCAGCAGTCCTGGGAACCGCGGTGATGCAAAACTTTTTTTGATGTGTGTATTTGGGTACCATAAAAATTTGCAACTTAAGTAATATAACCTATTTAAAATCTTGTCAAAATGCATAAGTTTTTCTCCACATTGTTGCTCTAGGCCCTAAGGTGTCAAAAATGTGATGTTGGTGTACAGAACAATTGTGAAACGTAACTGCATGTATTTTCAGATTCAAAAGTAACTAAGATAGCTTTTTTAGTTGGGCAATAATCTCAATCATATTTTTCTAATTTAGGACATGATTTATTATCTTGTCCCCCCCCCTCCCCCCCAAAAATTGTGCTTGGCCAAGTGAAGTAATACTGAAAAACCTTAGGTAATGGTAGTTTGATCTGTATACCACCAATAAACGTAGCCTCAGATTGAAATTTTTAGGCATTTTGATAAATGTTACAGACACTTTACGGCTTTGGCACCAACTGATAAATGCTGCAGCCTTGCTCAAAAGTTCATTTTTGTACCACCAGTGTAAAATAACCTCAAGTAGGCTTAGATCAAATGTAATATAATGTGATGTTAGTCAGTCAGTGTTACTGATTGTACTTTTCTGCTGAAGGATATAATGTATAATCTTCTCCTCCCTTCCCTCCCCCCCCCCCCCCCCTCCCAAGAATGGTGCCTGGTGATGTGAAGCATTACTGAGAAACTTTGTGGCGACTATCGACTCCACGAGTGAGATATCTCTGCCATAGCAGGCTCTCTGACCCATGTGGACTTACTGTGCACCACCATATTGCTTTTTATTTTCTTGTGTGCTGACAACTGTATAAGACGTTGTAAATATTCTAGCATAATAAAGTTGTATTAATGCATGTTGGTGTGTTATTTAATGTTCGCCGCCGCTCCGCACATCAGGAATAATGACAATGGTGACCCCAATCTGTTTTAGTTCAATTCGCGAGTGCTATTAACAGTGATTTGTATTGTGCTACGAACAATGTTTCAACAACCTTTCAGTCCCTGTGATGCGACTTCTCAGACGCAGTATTTCAAAGTGGAAAATGAATCCATTCCAGAAATCACGCCGCAGTTTCAGTGCCAAAGTGAACTCCGCTGTCAACCGGATTTTTACCTACATGGCCCCGAGACAAACTCAACGGTTCCCGCTTGGCCGCCGCAGCACATTCCCGCGCCTACGGCTGCCTCACGACCGTCGGACTGCATTCTGCTTATCGACACCCCAGCAACTACCATTCCTGCTCATCTGCTGCACCCACACATGACGCCTGCTCCACAGCCGCAGACTACGCAACACTCCACGGACATCTTACAACCGCTCAGGTATGATGCAGCCACATCTCCCGCGCCGTGCGCCATCCTGGCTCCTGTTCATCTTCCGCATGTTTTCTCAACGGTTCTGTCCGTCTCTGCAGCATCAGTTTCAACAGCACCCACTACACCCCCGAACCGGTTGTTAACGGCTCTGGCATGCCTCCGCCCGCGCCAGCACCGGCCGCCCCACCCGTGCCGGTCCACAACGTTTTATCGACTTCTGGGCCGGGTTTTTTCGCTTGGCAAACACCGGTCGCATGCTCACCAGTCCGAACTGCACCTGTTTCCACGGTATTGTCGAGTCTTCCGCACCCAACCGTGCCCTCACCAGCCAGGGCCCCAGCAACTGTACCTGCCTACACCATGCAACCGAACTCAAATGTGAAGACTGAACTCTCTTCTTGCACTCCTGCTGCTTGTAAATCGTGTGGTTTTGTCCCTAATAACCAGATTAGTACAGCTACTGTGTGCCAGTCTCCTGGTGCCACAATCCCGATTTGGCACCACTCTACACGGCTACACCGACTGCACCTCCAAGTAGTGTATTCGCTGCACCGACCGTTCCTCAGTAGCTCATGCCTAGCAGATTCCAAAAACTGCCAGCCCTACAAACGGAAAACCCCAACACATGGTTTGCATTAGTGGATAAAATGTCGGACATTCACAGAGTGCTAGACGACGGAGCCTGATTTGTGTGCCTTCTTAGTCACCTGCACGATCACACAGATCTTATTAGTGACCTGCTGCTTTAGCCTCCCACGCAGGATAAATACGAATTTGCCAAAGCTGGTATTGAACGCTTATCCTGTTCCCCTGCTGAGTCGATCCAATGCATCATCCATGAGGAACACATTGACGACCGTACCCCATCACAGCTGTCACGCCACTTACGCGCCCTTGTGGACACAGACTTTTTACCAGAAATCGCACTTTGGACAATTTGGCTGCTTAAACTTCCTTCTGAGCTACAAGTGCAGTTACTGTCCCATGTCTCCTAGCCCCTCGAACCACGCCTGTGCATTACCGACCGTACCTATAGCATCATTCAACACCGGTATCTCCAGCATTCGAGGCCGGCATCCGCCGCCCACATGCATTATGCGGTAACAGAAACCAAGCCTGGCCGCAGCAGGACACGCGCCACACTGTCCGTGCAAGCAACGGCCCCGCCACCCCGTGGTTGCCTGACTGCACCACCTAGTTTTACGTGGCTGCCCCAAAGGCCACCGGAGACGATCGAGCGAGCACCTGAGTACACTGCGGACACGCAGCTGGCCGCCTCACCGCCCAGTCATGCTCCTGCACCACAAGCTGGCTCTCCTTATTGCTGGTTCCACGCTAAATTTGGTGATGCGGCTCACAACTGCAAGCCCCCGTGCACTTTCCCAAACGCTTATGGCTGTCACGTCTAGGCGCCACATCCCACCAAGCTGCCTACCGGCATCTCGTCCGACGCCTGCTGCACTGTCTTCCGCTTCGCACCTCTTCGTCAAGGACACCAACACCGAACTCCATTTTCTAGTGGACACTGGAGCCGACATTAGTGTTATCCCACCCTCCCTCGCCCCTAACATAGATCCCTTATGTGCACCACCACTGATAGCTGCTAACAATTCCCCGACTCCAGTGCTAGGTTCCTCACATCTCCTGCTTAAATTTGCCCCAGATCAGGTTTTCCCCTGGATATTTTACGTTGCGGAAGTTGATGCACCTGTACTTGGCCTCGATTTTCTTCATCACTATGCCCTCTCCCTTAATCTGCAAGCCGGGTGTCTGACTCACGTCTCTGGTTTGAGTGTTCCTGGTGCGTCACAACATCCCCCCCCTCATCCCGAACTTCCTACTGACTGTTCATACCTCTGCCCTTTCAGAGTGTATGTCACTTGCTGCAAACCTTTCTTCCGCTCTCTCAGCTTTCTTGCGCGAGCATTCAGACGTCGATGCATTACGCACTCAGAATGCCGACCTGCGTGTTCGCATTGACGAAGTCCATGCACAACTGTTGCAGACACAAGAGCAGCTTCTACAACTCCGCACACCCACTCTCGCAATCATGGACAAGCCTCCGCAGCCTGGTCATTGTGCCGCAACTGTGATCCCATTAACAGTTCGGACAGCCTCTGCCCCGACCCCCCCCCCCCTGCCTCTACCCCCCTGCCCCTACCCCCCTGCCTCTACCCCCCCTGCCACTACCCCCTCTGCTTCTCCCACGTTTTTGCGTGCAATTGCCAATGGCACATGCCACAGAATAAACACAACTGAAGGGCCCCCTGTGCGGCATAAGGCGCGCCGCCTAAACACGCAGAAACTTCGCCATACTGAAGACATTGTTAAAGATCTTTTGGATTCCAACATTCTCCATCAATCTGATAGTAACTGGTCGTCACCAATCCATCTCGTGCCGAAGAAGGACGGTACTTTCCGCCTCTGTGGTGACTACCGTGCTCTTAACGCATGCACTACCATCGATAACTACCCTATCTCCTACATTCAAGATTTCACCCAGATGTTGCATGGTTCCCAGATCTTCTCCGTTCTCGATTGTAGCAAAGCATATCATCAGATTCCCATGTTCTCCGACAACATCCCCAAGACAGCCATAATCACACCATTTGGCCTCTTTGAGTTCTGTTCCATGCCATATGGTCTCAAAAACGCTGCACAGACATGGCAACGCTTCATCGACGCTCTGTTGTTTGACCTCCCTTTCGCCTACGCCTAATTAGACGATATTCTGATCTTCTCTCCCTCACCTGAGGAACACACTCTCCATCTTTCCAGAGTGCTTGCACTGCTTGCTGCTAACGGAGTGGAGATCAACCACGAGAAGTCTCAGCTTAGCAGTCCTGAGGTCACCTTCTTGGGTCACACAGTCACAGCCGAGGGTGTCTGCCCTACCTTCTCTCGGGTTGAACTCATACTTAGCCTTCCTTCCCCAGAGGACTTCGCTGAACTTCGCCGTTTTCTAGGCATGGTGAACTTCTACAGACGCCACTTGCCCCATGCTGCATCTATCCAGATCCCTCTGACCGACGCTCTGATGGGTAAGGACATTAAAGGCAAACGCAAACTCGTTTGGACACTGGAGATGGCCGATTCATTCAAAAATCTCAAAACTGCCCTCTCTAAAGCTGTCACACTCGCTCACCCCGCTCCTGACGCACCAATTTCTATTACAGCTGATGCGAGCGACACTGCAATTGGTGCGGTCCTTCAGCAACATGTATCGGATACCCCCCAACCCATCTGTTTCTTCTCCAAGAAATTAAGCAAATCCAAGTCCAAATGGTCTGCTTTCGACCGTGAACTCCTCACCCTGTATGAGGCGGTCAAATATTTCAGAGCTGATGTCGAGGGTCGCCCGTTCACGATTTATACAGATCACAGACCCTTGTCAGATGCAATCCGTAACCCCTCCCACGATCTCCCCCCACGATGCTTCCGCCATATGGATTTCATATCCCAATACTCCACTGATGCACAATATATCCAAGGCGCTGACAATGTAGTCACTGACTACCTGTCTCGTGTCAACATCATCATTACCCCACTTGACCTTACCGAACTGGCCCGCCGGCAAACCGAAGACCCCGATATTCGTGCCTTCCAACAAGACACAACCTCTTCCCTCAAACTGGAACAACGTGCATTCCCCGGCACCACAGAACTAGCCTGGTGCGAAGTTTCCACTGGTAGCCCCCACCCTCTCATACCCGGAGCTCTCGTCCACTCTGTTTTTGATGCAGTCCACAACCTAGCTCACCCAGACATCAAAGCGTCCACCAGATTGGTCACAGAAAGGTATGTCTGGCCCGATGTTAAACATGATTGTAGGATGTGGGCTCGCGCCTGCATATCATGTCAGAGAGCTAAAGTGGTCCACCACCCACTTCCTCCGCCAGGCACTCTTGACATACCTAAAGGACGTCTGCGACATGCCCATATTGATATTGTAGGTCCCCTCTCTTCCTCCAAGGGCTTTAGATATATCCTGTCCGTTATTGATAGGGTCACTAGATGGGTCGAGGCAGTCCCTTTGGAAAATATTTTGGCAGAGTCCGTGGCTCGGGCCTTCATTGCCACTTGGATTTCCTGATTCAGAAGCCCTACCTCACTAACCACCGACCTAGGTAGGCAATTTGAATCACACCTGTTCGCCTCCCTCTGTTCATACTGTGGCGTCGATAAGTTTCACACAACCACTTATCACCCCCAGGCCAATGGACTTGTGGAGAGCTGGCACCGCATGCTTAAAGCCACACTTATGTGCCATGGTGCCCAGTGGTCTGAATCTCTCCCCTGGGTTTTGCTAGGCCTCCGCACCCCATACAAAGAGGACTTGCAAGCCTCCCTCGCCGAGGTCCTTTACGGGGAGCCTCTAGTTTTACCAGCCGAATTCGTCGAGGATACGCCACTACCAAGCTCTACCGAGCTCCCAGCACTCGTCGAGAGCATCCAAGGGCACATTGCGCTCATCAAACCTCCCTTGCAATCTGCCCGCTGCAGGCCTCGTATGTTCGTGCATAAGGAACTGGTCACATGTGAATTTATCGCGTTACGTGATGACACAGTACAGACAACCCTGCAGCCTCTCTACACTGGTCCATTTAAAGTCCTGTCCCGAGGCCCTTCCACATTGTCAATGCTTAACAACGGCAAACCAGGAACTGTTTCACTCCACCGGGTGAAACCTGCGTGGACCTTGCAGGAGCACTCTGCAAGTGACCCCGACGTACACAACGCCTGCCCTCCTTCCCAGGAATCCCATCGTGATTTCGATGGGCCCACCACCCCTCCCCCCGTTCCTACCCCCTTGCAGCCTACATCACGACCCGGACGACCCGTGGTTCCAACCCGTTGGCACAGGGATTATGTCCTAGCTTCAGTCAAGCTTGCTACACCTACCCCCAAGTGTTGTGCGAGTGATTTCAACATGGACAAGTGCTTTTGTGACCATCAAGTGTCCCACCCCCACCGGGCTGGCACAGGACTTGGTGCACCACCATGCTCCACATTGCAAGGGGGAGGGGGGGCTCTGTGGCGACTATCGACTCTACGAGTGAGATATCTCCGCCATAGCAGACTCTCTGACCCATGTGGACTTATTGTGTGCCGCCATATTGCTTTTTATTCTGTTGTGTGCTGCCGACTGTATAAGACGTTGTAAATATTCTCGCATAATAAAGCTGTATTAATGCACGTTGGTGTGTTATTTAATGATCGCCACCGCTCCGCACATCAGGAAAACCACAACTTCTTTAAATGTCAGGTATTCGTAGTTCACTTTTTGTACCACATTTCCTCAAGAAAGCTTGTGATCAAAACGCCAATCCCATTTCTGTACTTTGACAGATGTTGTGGAAATGAAGATAGCATTACGACAAGGAGCACAAACACTGTTTGTGTCATTGAAACCTTTTTTGACATACATTTTAGCCATGGAATTACTCTTTTTCTCCCCTAAAATTGTGCTTGGCCATGTTTGTTCACTTAGGCCTAGGACAGAATGACAACTGCCTGCTTAGCAAGTTAATTTAGCAAAGCACATGTGCTTTGCATAGATAAAGGACACACTTTAAGTTCCTCTTTCATTTAATTTACACATGAAAAAAGACATTGTGACAGTTGACATACTCTTTGTGTTGCTGATATATTTTCCATATATACTTTAGACATGGAATTTATTAGATTAGACTAGATGAGATTAATACTAGTTCCATGGATCATGAATACGATATTTCGTAATGATGTGGAACGAGTCAAATTTTGCAATACATGACGTAATTAAGTTAATTTAACAACATAATTAAGTTAATATAACAACATAATTAAGTTAATATAACAACTTTTTTAAAAAAAATTATAATTTTTTGATTGGTTTTTTCTTTTTTTCTTAATTTATATCTAAAAATTCCTCTATGGAGTAGAGGGAGTTGTCATTCAGAAATTCTTTTAATTTCTTCTTAAATATTTGTTGGTTATTTGTCAGATTTTTGATACTATTTGGTAAGTGACCAAAGACTTTAGTGGCAGTATAATTCACCCCTTTCTGTGCCAAAGTTAGATTTAATCTTGAATAGTGAAGATCATCCTTTTTCCTAGTATTGTAATTATGCACACTGCTATTACTTTTGAATTGAGTTTGGTTGTTAATAACAAATTTCATAAGAGAGTAATACTAAGAAGCTACTGAGAATATCCCTAGATCCTTAAATAAATGTCTGCAGGATGATCTTGGGTGGACTCCAGCTATTATTCTGATTACATGCTTTTGTGCAATAAATACTTTATTCCTCAGTGATGAATTACCCCAAAATATGATGCCATATGCAAGCAATGAGTGAAAATAGGCGTAGTAAGCTAATTTACTAAGATATTTATCACCCAAATTTGCAATGACTCTTATTGCATAAGGAGCTGAACTCAAACGTTTCAGCAGATCATCAATGTGTTTCTTCCAATTTAATCTCTCATCAATGGACACACCTAAAAATTTTGAATATTCTACTTTTGCAATATGCTTCTGATTAAGGTCTATAAATATAATGGCGTCATACCATTTACTGTACGGAACTGTATGTACTGTGTCTTATCAAAATTCACTGAGAGTCTGTTTACAAGAAAGCACTTAGTAATTTTCTGAAAGACGTTATTGACAATTTCATCAGTTAATTATTGTTTGTCAGGTGTGATTACTATACTTGTATCATCAGCAAAGAGAATTAATTTTGCCTCTTCATGGATATAGAATGGCAAGTCATTAATATATATTAAGAGCAACAAAGGGCCCAAGACTGGCCCTTGTGGAACCCCATTCTTGATAGTTCCCCAGTTTGAGAAATGTGCTGACCTTTGGATATTATGAGAACTGCTTATTTCAACTTTCTGCACTCTTTCAGTTAGGTACGAATTAAACCATTTGTGCACTGTCCCACTCATGCCACAATGCTTGAGTTTGTCTAGCAGAATTTTTATGATTTACACAATCAAAAGCCTTTGAGAGATCACAAAAATCCTAATGGGTGGTGTTTGGTTATTCAGATCATTCAAAATTTGATTGGTGTAAGCATATATGGCATTTTCTGTTGAAAAACCTTTCTGGAAACCAAACTGACATTTTGTTAGTACTTCATTTTTACAGATATGTGAAGCTACTCTTGAATACATTACTTTCTCAACAGTTTTGGATAAAGCTGTTAGAAGGGAGATTGGACAGTAATTGTTGACATCAGATCTATCCCCATTTTTATGCAAAGGTATAACAATAGCCTATTTCAGCCTATCAGGGAAAATGCCCTGTTCCAGAGAGCTATTACACAGGTGGCTGAGAATCTTACTTATCTGTTGAGAACAAGCTTTTAGTATTTTGCTGAAAATGCCATCAATTCCATGTGAGTTTTTGCTTTTAAGCAAGTTTATTATTTTCCTAAATTCAGAGGGAGAAGTGGGTGAGATTTCAATTGTATCAAGTTCCATTGGTATGGCCTCTTCCATTAACAGCCTAGCATCTTCTAATAAACACCTGGATCCTACTACATCCACAACATTTAGAAAATGATTATTAAAAATATTTTCAACTTCTGACTTTTTGTTCGTAAAGTTTTCATTCAATTTGATGGTAATACTGTCTTCCTGTGCTCTTGGTTGACCTGTTTCTCTTTTAATAATATTCCAAATTGTTTTAATTTTATTATCAGAGTTGCTGATTTTAGACATGATACACACACTTCTGGTTTTTTTAATAACTTTTCTTAATATAGCACAGTAGTTTTTATAATGTTTGATAGTTTCTGGGTCACTACTCTTTCTTGCTGTCAGATACATTTCCCTTTTCCGGTTACAAGATATTTTTATACCCTTAGTAAGCCAAGGTTTGTTACATGGTTTCTTGTGAGCATATTTAACTATTTTCTTGGGGAAGCGGTTTTCAAATGCATTTACAAAAGTGTCATGAAATAAATTATATTTTAAATTGGCATCAGGTTCACGGTACACCTTATCCCAGTCTAACTGCTGTAGGCTTTCCATGAAATTTGCAACTGTTAAATTGTTGACTGAACATACTACTTTGGAGGACTCTTTAGTACTGCTGAATGGAGCTGGTCATTGCCCATTAGGTATTTTTAATAAATAATGTAGATGGTTTAGCTACATTTAGAAAACTTATGGACATGGGACAAAATTCAGGTGTGTGTGTGTGTGTGTGTGTGTGTGTGTGTGTGTGTGTGTGTGTGTGTGTGTGTGTGCTTACATCAGAAGCTGCTGGTGACCACACTGAAATTAGCTGCTGTCCTTGCTCAACATAAATATTTTCGATGAATAATACAATCATGGATGCTGGTTGTGCACACATACGAGAAAATTTACTGATGGGCCAAAATTTTGGAATCTTGCACATTTTTGACATGAAAATAGTGTAAGTTACACTTTATCACATAACTTTTGATTCTGTGTGAACACATGTAAGATGAAATTTGCTGACATGGCAGAAATTTAGGTTCAGTTTTTGACTCAAACATTTCTTTTTTATAAATAGTTTTCAACATGATGGGTACATACTGATGGGCTGTTTCAATTTAATGACCAGTAAAATACTGGGGTGTAATTGGCTGTTTTGTTTGGCTAGTAAAATAGCTGTCAAGAATGGAGAAGGGAGAAAGTGTGCCGAATAGTAAGGTAGTCATATTGCTTTTACAGACTGTAAACAAGTTTTTCTGTGTACGATTACTTACGCACTCCTTCATTCAAGAAATCTGCGATTATGGAATGGTTTGCTTTTTTGCAAAGCTTTGCAGCACAATATTGATGAGGTTGTGCCCTTCTGTCGTCACTTCAATTGTCAACCATCAAACTTGCAGTATATGATCTGTATGTTTGAGGCTTCCATGTTCTCTCTTATTTCGTGCAACACGTAACCGACAAAGTAAAAATTAATAATTATGAAGCCTGAGGCGAGTTTAAGTTCATAAAACTGATTTTTACATTGACGGAAGATTATTCAGATCGCAAATGCTTCCGAGTATTTTTCAAGCTAAAATCGTAGTATTTCCCTGACGCAATGGCAAAACAGTTATTGCTATCGCCTGCAGCCGATTGCGGTTTGCATTTGGAAGCTGATAACATCTCTGCCAGCTGTCAAGGATCCCCTAACGCTGACTCAACTATATGAAAAATATTATTTTAAATACGCTATTGCCTGGTGATAATGAGGTGAATACTAGACTGTTCCCTTACAGGCCCAGGTCTATGGAGGAGGGAGGGCGAACTGGTGTATCTGTCCCGGGCGACAATTTCAGGGGGCGCCAAATTCATATTCTCGTGTTTCACAAAGCGCCTAGTATCCAGTGCACGTTGATCTATCCATTATTCATATTATTTTGAAACGGATCCCGGTTGGTTTTTGAACATTTTTGAACCGATTCTAAGTTGATGTCTGAACTTGATTTTTGAATGCGTGCATAGTGTACGTGTTGTCGCCGCCAGTGGAGTCCACGCCACATCTAGAAATAAGAACCTTTCCCGCAGACAAAAGAGGAAGGGGCTATTACGAGCTGAGCCGGATAAACCCGAACGGGGGATTGCCAATCACTGTTTGTTTATGTGGTTGATTGGGTGTGCGAATGATCAGCGTTGTTATAATTATTAGCGAAATCCATAAATTCAAACAACCAGAGTGGAAATAAACGACTAACAAGAATAACAGGTAACAAAGACTACATATTATCTTCTTGGTGTAACCAAGAAGATGAAATTTTGACAGGAAATTTTCACCAGAACGCTACATTAGTAATGACCAGTTGTAAAATCCCCGGTTAGCAGTCGAGTTCTAATCTCGGAATAGCGCGGAAAACGCGTTTTACGAACACACAATGACGCCTAACATGGGATAACAGAACCGGTAATCCTGGAAGGGTTGGTGTATTTAACCGGAAAATAAGTTTTGACAACGGCAGAAATAGTTGCAGAATTAAGAGATGACAAGATTGTTTGTTAGAACAAGGAATTTTTGAATTAACAGCTTTTCCAGTATTAGACAACGACATTTTGATTTTTCATGTAGCAAAACGTTTGGCGAACTTTGATAAGGTAATAGATTCTTTCGCAGAAAGGAAATCACGCTCTGTAAGGCTATAGCAAGATTAAAGAGAAAGAAATGCTGAGACGTAAGCATTGAATAAAAGTGTACTGCCTTGCTTGTCACTTGTCTTTACTGGTTTTATGTTTTCTATATTTAATTTTATGTCAACTAAAGAGAAAGTTATTAGCTGAAAGATAATAAAGAGTGTAAATTGTCTGAAGAGCTCTTCTTCTGCCGGCCACCATGTACTAATCGCGAGCCTCTTTTTTTTTTAAAAAAAAAAAAAAAAAAGTTCTGGATGTGTTAAACCCGCCGACTGGGAGCAGAAGAGGCACCACAGGACATTTTAGTTTCTACTTTGCTCAATACAGGTTTGATGGCTTCCATTAGAAAATATATACGTTTGAATTCCACAGAGCGGAATACAAGGACGGGCAGTCGAAGAATGCTGCGTGAAGAGGCGTGACACTGCACTTTGGCACGCCTAAAGACCAAATAACATGTCTTTCTTACGTTTCCTGGAACGTATGTTTTATGTAGCAAATTCTTTAGAAAGATGAGCTCTACAAAATGAACATAATTTTGAAAAATCGATTTTTTTTGACGGCCTATGTCACACGCTGAAGTGGGAGAGGGGGAGGGGAGGGGGGCACTATCAAGTTTTTGCTCCGGTTCGGAAATGTCGTGGATCAGGGGATGCTTACATCCTTACTGCAACAGTCATAATAAACGACAACTCCCTATGTTCTTAGATATGCCTTTCCTTTTATCCATACTGACACAGTTTTGCAGTTATAGCGGGAGCCATAACTAAACTTTATAATTTGATAAAAATGTATCGGCTCCCTGCGTTCATTAGATTCCTGCGGTACAGAATTCAGTACATCTGCTTTTTCAGCGACAATGAAAAGTGTTTCATTGTCGACGACTTCGTAATGCAAACGCGGGAAGAAAATGATACAGTGACGTGTTGTTGCTCTATTTTAAACACAGTTCTGCGAAGAGTCGTCCTGCTCACGACTGCTTGCATTTTTCACTTCTGAAGTAATAACTGGTAGACTATACAGTCTGGAAACTTCATACTGAGGTCACCTCACAGACGATTGCAACTAGAGGAAATGGAGCGAAGTGATAAAGAGGGAATTATCTCGTGTAATGCTGGGAACATACTTTAAATGCTGTATTCACCTACTATAAGTCAGTAAGCTGTTTGCTATTGCAGTCTAAGGCAACATTGCTGAAGCTAAATACTGTAGGTTGCAAGGAAACATTACAGAACTCTTATACTGCAGTAAGTTTTTGACTCATGGCTCATGCAATATGGAGATACAGTCATTTCGTGTTATCTCAGTCGCAGGCCCATGTTGTTACGTTATTATTTACAGATGATGTCCTCTGCGATCTGCAAGAACACAACAATATGCATGGAGGTGAGAAAAGGAGGGAGATGGTGCTACGGTGTATGTTATTTCGAAGTCAGAGTGTGTGGGGCCTGCAGCCATCCTTGTTCATTATTTCTGTCATGTGCACGAAACAGTTGTTTTGAGTACTAAAGTTAAGCCCTCACGTGAATAACATAGTGCCAGGAAGGCAATTTCGAACGTTTTTCTGTTCTTGAGTTCGTATTTACTCTAGTAATACAACACGTTTGGCCTTTTTCGTGATCTGAACAAATAAGAACAGAAGGCTGTGATGTGAAAAGGATGCTTTCGTAATGCATTTTATTCCACTTTTACTGTCATTTGTATCGATTGCAAATGAAGTTGGATCTCCGAAACGAATGCTTGTTTGCTTACTAGTATCAGAACTGATTCTTGTTCGTTACATTTTCGGCTCTCAGCTTGTGAAACATGTGCTGTGAGGAAAGAAAAACGGCGTGCAATTTTATTTAAACCTCAACTTAGTATTCCGTGAAAAACGTCTTTTATGCAGTTAATCAAAGTTGTGTGTGCAGTTTTAATATAAGATTGTGTAGGCCATTGTATACCCTGAATCTGTAGGATTGTGTACATCCTGGTGTATGGCCGCTACTTCTACTATCGTCCGCCTCCGTAGTGCAGCGGTAGCGTTACCGCTGATCACGCAAGTGGGGCCGGCTTCGATTCCCGGCAGGGGACCGAGTGTTGTGTCTCTTTCATCATCATTGACGCGCAAATCGCCGAAATGGTGTCAATTAAAAAGACTTGCAATACGGCGGCCGAACCCCGAAAGGGATATCCCGGCCAATAAATGCAATTCGATCATTTCATTTACTTCTACTATCGTTTCTTGCACTTGTCAAGTGAACAATTATTGAAATGTTAAATAAATGGAACTGCACAGAGGAATACCTTCATGCATAGTAGAAGTCTTGTTTTATTAATTGGCAGTACATTAGTTCCGCTGTAGTTTACAAATATTTTCACTTTGAAATCTTACCTATGATACGTAATTCAGTGTATAACCAATAACAGCAGCTTACACGGCAAAAATCGATATTATTCTTTTAAACATGTTCCAACGTTTTTGAATACTATAAATGTGATTAAGGGATTGGTCTCAAACACTTGGACCCCTCAAAACGGATATTTTGATTTAACATGTATGTAAGTCATTTTTTAAATGATAGCCTAATCTGTGAACACACAGACCTACCTTTTCAACAGTACCCTATTTGCTTCTCTTCCCAGTACATTTCTCACCAGTAACTCTTGTCAGTTTCTTAGGAGTAACCAAACATATTACAGTTGATCATCTGCTTCATTTTACTTTTGAACTTCATTTTTGAGGTTTTCAAAGTAACAAAGTCTATACCATGCCTTGTGATGGACCAATAGTTAGTTAGTTACATCTTCCATGTATCATTTGCGCTTTAAATCGCAATAATGTCGAATGAGTCACTTTATATTAACATCAATTTTTCTGTAAATATGTCTGCTTGCTGATCATTTATTACTTTTTTTATTTATTATTTTTTTAGGTGAAGACAGATAGCTGTAAGTAACTCCAGGCCATTACCAATTACACAGTAAAATAATAGATAGTCTTCTGTGGAAGAGGAGGAATTGTCAAAGAGAAACATTTTCAGTTTAGTCACAAATTATACTTTGCTGTCTGCCAGCCAATTTGTATCAATAGATAAGTGATCAAAACTTTAGGTTGCAGCATTGTGAACCCGTGTTTGTGCTACAGACATCTTTAGTGTGGTGTAATGAATGTCATTCTTTTCTTCTGGTATTGCAAGTATGTACATCATTCTATCTGTTGAAGTGCAGTGGATTATTTATGACAAGATTCCTTGAGAGAATAATTGTGATATGAAGCCGATACATTGTATTCACACGCTGGCACAACGAAAAGAATGTTTACATAAGGTTTTGGCCAAAGCCTTCTTCAGAAGAAAGGAAAACACACACACAGATACATTTGTACAATCATATACGCAAAACTCAGCCCATGACAGCTGTCCTAGCTTGAATCTTTTTTAAAGGGGGAGGAAATGTGAACAATGAATGATTATGAACAGTAGGAATTTAGGGCATGTGATGCTGCACTAACCATCAGTGTGATCATGCAGCCTTGTGTTGTGGAGGGACGAGACTATTAATATAGACAGTGTGGCACGGACACAAAAGTCGATAAATACCCACAACAGTCAAAAATTGACTGTACGCATCAGTGAGATATCACAGGGAAGTATCACTGCAGTAAACTTTGGAGCTATAAATGCGGTAACCTAGTGTTTTAGGACGTGTAAGATGGTGGACATTGACTTCAAGTTTGTGACAGTGACAGTTCCCTTCTTTTTTTACCTCCATGATAATATGTATGTTTTACTCTTTGGGCATTCAGTTGTGTTCCTCTCTAGGGAGACAAAGGCATTGCCAGAGAGATCTGTTTGCATTCATCATCTCATTAAATCAGACTCTTTTCTGTCGAGCTCTGTCAGATGTAATCAGCCATCATTAGAAGAGGCATAATTAGCTGAATAATATGTGGAAAGAGATTTTAAATTCAAACCTATTTAGTAACTATGGTATATGATTGTATGTCTAGGACTACAATAATTTATGAGGCCAAATAAAACAAAGGAAATTCTCCTTTCGTTATTTCTTTGTGTGAATTAAGCAGGCCAGAGTTATATGCCCCTAGATTAATCTGCCACACAGCAATGAAGGAAAAGAATTATTGTCCTCGTATTTCAAATTTCTATCAATGCAAAGAGACTGCTTGGTGAAGAATAAGTAGATGTCAGGAGATGGTAACTTTCATATAGCCTTTATTTTTAATTTTTTCCCTAATTGTGAAAATTTTTTTAAGGTTCACTTCTGGTAAAGCTTGTTTCTGACAACATATTGTAGTATATGATATTTTTACACATAAAGTTTTATTGTTATATGCTACACTACTCTGAGCAGGTTGCTTCGACAAATAAATGTAGAGTGGATATCAATAATGGACTTAGTTCCAAAAAACTGATTCCAAGTTATTCAGTTTTTCTTGTTTTGACAAAAAATTTAATGAGATAATCCAAAAAATAGTTTAATTATTATTTACGGTAAGAATCACACAACTATTACCATTTTTTAATTTCCTTAATTTTTACAATGAAAATAAATATTTTATTTTAAAAAACGTAGAATGTATAAAGTGTCTTACAGTGATCGTCGAAACAGGGTGCCAGTGAAAGAACTCTCAAGCATTTATCAACTTTTTTAGTAATAAACATTTTAGGGATAAAGTATCCTGTCTTCCAATTATTTTTAAATTTTCTTTTAATTTGTAGCGACAGCAAAAGTAATTTTAATTTTTTAGTTGTCCCAAAAAAGTTCTATTAACTACTTTCAAATATGACAGCATGTGTTGCAGGCCCATTTTCTTTTCAACTAACAAGTTGTTTTTACATTGTTGTGATGGTAAAACAAAATTCTTTATTATGTCTGTGGAAATGCCTGTTTTGATACTCTTACAGTGTTCCAGTCTTCAATTTCGTTTAACATTGTTCTCGTTTTGATGTCCCCAGTTGCAATTTTTTTTCACTTGAATTCAACTACCTCTGGAAATACAGGATGTTTGAAAAAGAACTCCCTAATTTTAAGTATAAATTTAATGGAGAAATTAATTAAAAAATTATGTCAATGGGTACATATCATGAAAGATAATTCCTTCAAGTTTTGTTTAATGTTGATAGACGTCAACATAGAATCCATTTGTTGCCCAGCACACATCGAGTCGATATTCCACTTCTCACCACGTATTCACCAATATTTCAGTCCTGGAAAGTGAGTGTCAAGAGCTGCATGCACATGGTTACTGTAATGAGGTGGAGCGCCGTCTTGTTGGAAAAACACAAGCCCCTTTTCCGCCTCAATATCGTCCCTTCAGGAAAAGATGTACTCTGTCAACACGTCACAGTAAATGTCCCTGTTTATTGTGTCTTCTACGAAAATGAAAGGACCAATCACATGATCTTCCATGAAATCGCACCAGACATGAAGTTTGCGAGAGTCTCGTTGATGCTGAATAACTTCATGTGGATGCTCTGCCCCCCAAATTCTGGAGTTATGGCGATTAACTGTTTCACTGACATGAAATGTTGCTGAATTGCTCTGCACTGCACTGCACGCACGCCTGGACTGAACTGAGGGAACAGCGAAAAAAACAGCACTGGTGCCATCTCTAGGTCAAGCAGACCTGCCAACTACATGGGAGCCAAACTTGGAGAACTGATAAACCAAACCCCACAAACTAGAATAGTGTATGGCACTTTGTTCAGATTCAGGGTGGACCATAGTAACCACAAATGGAACTCTAGGTGTTGCATTCTCCAGAAGTTTTACAAGGTTCTTAGCTACTTGACTTTCTTCCAGCCTCTTAAGTTTTCCAATGTGGGCAAAATTTCTGTCACACGACATAAATGAATTGTCAGAGACCAAAAATTTATAGTTTATCCCATCATACTTGTTTAAAATCCAAAGAAAAAGTGTCATTTTATTCTTATTCCATCCAGTGAATTTATCAGACCAACGGTAAACTTTCGTATTCTACAACACGCACGTCTACTGAGTGCTTTAAAGAAGCATGAAGCAATTTCATTTCAGGCCCAACCACTTATAATACTCATACCATAAAAACGTGAGCCCCTTATTATTGTAGCCAACATTAACACACATATTAAAGCACAAAAGCTAGTGTGAATAATACATCGGACTGTGGGTAAGAGAAAGCAAAGACAGCACATATCTATCAATCATACAGATACGTCACTATTAGGAAGCAGAGGAGATATAGTATTGCCTTTTGTTGCTTCCCTTGCTTTTTCAGTTTTGTTGTAGTGTATTTATAAAGCCGTTTTTGCTTCTCTGTCGCCAGGTTTTTCTGACAGCTCTGCTGGTAGTAAGTCACATTTACAGCGAGTATCCGTGTGTGGTGAAAGGAATGAAATTTATGTGAAAAGTTTTTTAAAGGTCTTATAATAAAACTTATACATAATCTCGGAGTCTGAATGTCTCTCCTTAAGGGGATGGTAAAGTCTGCTGACATTCAAATCTCGACTCAAATATTCCTTGTTAGTATTCTTCCATGATGACTCTCGATCCTTGCAAAAGACATGTCATGCTCGAAAACAAGCTTCTCATCTCCTGCTGTGAACTTGCTTCTTTATGCCTTATTACCCCACTTTTCTCTCAACACTTACTTCACTTTTCTTCTTTACTGTCACTAGAGTCTTGATTCTGCGTTTGGTTATCGTGAAAAATGCATAAGAGTGGTCTTACAGAGCTGCTCAGTGCCACTTTCCACCTGCCAACGAGTAACATACTGTAGCTTGCCGTCTGCATTCTTTTGCGTCGTCATACTGACACTGGCGTCTTCTGTTTACACACTTAAAGAGCATCAAACCCGTCAAAAAGGAGTTTTGCTTCATATAATCTTTGAGGGCATGAAAGTCTTGGAACAAAACTTTTCTTTGCTTATATGGAACTCAAACACTTACAGTTAAACTGAAACAAGACATGATATATATTTATTTAGTCATCATAAAAGCTAAGAATAGAAATGATAGGTCATTCCTTTGCAAAACATTCCGCAAAGCAATCAAATATTAAGTAATAACATTAGATATTAAGAATGAATATTTAGTATCCTACGAAACTTTCTTCTATTGCGTACTCGTTTCCTTTCACTTCTACGGAACTTTCTTCCATTGCGAATTCCTTCGCCCTTTCTCATCCTCTACTCGAGTCACTGCGCAAAATGCTTCATGTTACAAGTTGCCGCACTGTCGCAGACAACGCTCGCAAACAGTTACAAAGATTTGTCGCACTTAACCCGCTTTAGCCCCACCAGTGGGCCTGTAAATACTACTCATGTGATCTTTCACGCCTTACGTGCACTACTAGAAATGATCATATGACCGTAGCGCTTAGCCCGCTTTTCAGGTTCTTGGCAACCGCGACACTTAGGCTGGTGTTCGTTTGGAGGTATAATTGGATATAATATGATCAAATTTTCTTTTACAAAGATCTTCCACGTGGCACATAAGGGGTATTACCCATGGACGTAAAAAAAGGAGTAGTCATTATGTCACATACTTGAAGCCATCGTCCGCCATCTTAAGTAGCCCAAAACAGTAGTTGCACCGCATTGATACCTCTACCACCGCGGTGTTATTTCATCGTGACGTCACTCTGACGTGCCCGTGTCCAATTTCGACCGTGTTCGGTGCTTTGACTGTGTGCAAGCGGTGCTATTTCATACAAAATGTCAGCTTGCAGTGTTTGTGGGTGTACTAATCGATCCGATCGTAATCCAAAGTTTAAAGGAGTCATGTTTCATTCGTAGTTGTAGCCGTTCAAGTAATATTTTCATTTGTATTCATGTATTATGGTTGCACTGTTTACTTTTATTGCAGAGGTTTTATTTCTGTCATTTGACTTTAATTTGCCTTACTTTACTCAGTTCCGTTCTTTCTCTTCTTTCCCGTGTTTTTGATTGTCTTCCAAATCACAAACGCTCCGACATCCGAGCCACACTGTGTCAACGGTCTCGTCCCCTCACAGCACACGGCTCAGTAACCGCGCTGATTGTTGGGGCAGCATCTCGTGCCATACATCCCTCCCTCCGTGTGTTATTCATGGTTCACATTGTCTCACCCTTTAAAAATATTCTGGCACCTTTTAAATAACCTTGATATTCTGGCTAGAACAGCCGGAAACACTGGTCATGTGCGTGTGAGTTTTGTGTGTACGATTGTACGGATGTGTACGTGTGCTTTGCTTCATTTCAGAATAACGCTTTCGCTGAAAAATCTACCTGAACACTCTTTTCGTCTTGGCTGCCTGCTGCTCGGCGCGTGAATAGCATTCTAACCGTTTCACAGTATAGTTATTCCCTCATGAAGTATGTTATATATAATCCATTGCACTTCAACAGGCATAATGATATACACAATTACAATACCAGAAGAAAAAACTGACGTTCATCACGCCACATTAAGGTTATCTGTAGCACAAATAGGTGTTAACACTGCCGCAATCAAGAAGTTTTGATCACTTACCCATTGAATAAAAATGCCTGACAAACAGGAAAGTAAAATTTGAAACTAAACTGAAAACGTTTCTCTTTGACAATTCCTCTTTTTCCGCAGAAGATTGTCTGCTACCTCAAGGTGTGAATCGTGGTGGGTAGGACTTACTAACATCTGTCTGTCTTTATTTAAAAAACAAAAAAAGTAATAAATGATCAGCATGGAGGCATAGTTAAAAAAAATTGCTGTCAGTGTATAATGACTCGTTCTTCATCGTTACGACTTATCGTGCAAATCATAAATGGAACATGAAACTAAGTAAGAAATAACTATTGGTATATCACAAAGTATGGTATAGACTTATTCAGGGTGAGGCATTTAAAACTGATTGTCGCCGCATTTGGCGAAATAAACATCGTATTAAAAAAAAAGTGGTAGTAAACGTTGTCCACCTCGAAGAGGGACATCCATTAACATAACTCTCGACCCCCCTGCACCACCCCCGGGGGCGGGCGGAGGGGGAGGGGTGACTTTGAAATTGGAATCCATATTTTTTTAATTGCAGATTTGAATTCTCCGTTAAAAATAATACGTAACTTTTGTATGAAGCATTTCTTTCGGTTCATGATAGATGGAGCTGTAATCGGCAAACATGGAAATGAGGTGACAGTTGTTGCATAACGGCACTGTCTCAAATAAATATACATCCTATCAAGACAATCGAAGTACTTTTTTGATATTTTTGATAAAGCTATCATGTGACACTTCCCACAATCGGTGGAAGTCAAGACCGTGATCACGCGGTCAGTCCGTGGTCAGACTGTGGATGTTACTTCAATGATTCGGAGTGCTTTACACGTGGACTGAAAGCCATAAAGGGCATTGTTCTTTGGTAGTCTCTGGTGATTCCCAGTGTGTGTAGTCAAACGACTGTACTGCTGAGGTTTGATTACAGTCAGGTGCGGTCTACACATTGGAATTCAGGGGTGACCCGCTTTTTGTGTTGTCAAGTGTACAATAAATGGTCTACAGTGATATCCGTGGGAGCTAGGCGCCTCAAAAGGATGCTGACTTGAAATGTGAGTTTCAAAATTGGAAACCACTTTCGATCAAGCAACGAATATTGACTCACTGGTACAGACAAACGTTCACAAGATAAGTTACCGTACAACCTTAAGTCACTGATACTCTTTCCTTTCATGTGTTAATCAGGGACTTTTCTCTATACTTGGAATTTTGTAGTCGTGGATTTGAAGCAAGTTAGCTCAAAAACAAATGGAATATATTGCTTTCAAATGGACTTCAGACCTCGTACTTTGAATACCACTCCAGTCAGCTAATGGATCCACATTCTGCAGTGTGGCCTCTTCCTACGTACTGTACATATGAGCACTGACTAAAACTGCATGTCACCTAGAGGCCAGAAGTGTCATCTCTCAGGATATCGCTCACTCCAAACTTGATACTCTCAACATTCTTAAAATGCCACTTGCTCCTCCAAAGGGCCCAAAATAGCACCACAAAATTGTTTTAACATCGGTGACTTTCAGACAGTCAACCTCGGGAGTAAAAGCTGGAATTTCCTTTGGCCAATTCCTATTCTCACTAACAGCATTCCTCATCAAAGTGCTGCTTCCTCACAGGATTTTTGAAGAGGTTATTTCCAATAGGTGCCAGTGAACATCTGCCATCAATAGAAATTTTCTAGCCTTCAAGGGGACCACTCCCTGCTCCTCTAACCCATGGTGATTTAGGCAAGTACTTGACGCATTTCTGAAAAAACTATTTGATGTAGGGCCTTAATATTTTTACTGTATGTTACATGATGATTATAGAGTCAACTGTAATAAAATATACTTTATCCATTTTATAGTTTTTAAGAAATACTTTTTTAAATTTGCTAACAAAATATATTAAGTTTTTGTGCAGAAAATATTTTTTTGCAAACTTCCTAATGGGGGAATATTAATGAATGTAGTGGCAGAGGTGGCTTTTTATGTTATGCAGAGTCTCTGAAAATTTCATTCATTTATCTATGAGAGTTTCTGATATAATGGGGCATAAGTAGAGAAAATTTAGGTTTGCAGGAAATTGACATTAAAGAAAAAACTTTTGGAATCTGTTACTTAGAGTTAATTAAAACTGTCCTGCTACATATGATGGCCCTTCTTTGGCCTCTAGCAGGTCTTACAGCTTCTTTTCACCTTCCTGGATGTTTGTGTTGCTTTCTTGGCCATATTAGATGTAAACCTGCCTGCATTGACTATCCTTATTTTATCGCAGTGCTGCAGCCCAGTGATCATATTTTCACCACGATTAATTCCCAGCTTTTTCAGTACCCAACACTTTCCGATATTACCACAATTGAATGTAATAACAACATCATAAACTCCTAGTTTCATTGTATGCATGCCTACAAATACAGTTTTAGGAAGGCAGTTCCGAATTATGCTGCTGAAACATTCATTTGGGTTCTGTGACTGCCAATGCAGACATTTCCATAGAAGGTCAGGATGAGCCAAGTCTCTGAAAATAGGTTTAATTGCTGTAATAACAGCAGCAGGAAGAGAATGCTGGCGAGAATAAGATTCTCCAGTTGTCTGAGCCCTATTGTATTTGCACCACTAATTTTCTTCTGATGGACACAATCCAAGAAATGGCTTATCATCAGTAGAGAACTTATGGATGAACACGGCCCAAACATCTCTCTTCATTACCTCCAGATTTTCTTTAATTCTCCTAATTGCCTGCCCATATTATACCTGCAAGTTTTCTATTTCAGTTCTAGTTAACAGACCCTGACCAATCAACAATTTTCCATCTTCTAATTTTTTTCCTCCCATATCAACAGTTAGTTTTCTCAGCCTTGTTCCCAAACGTTTTTGAACATGGACTACACATTCTATTTTGCTAATAATGGCATCTCCCTATGGCTTAGATTTCACCACATTGTTGTATGCCTTACTGTTACCATCGCCCAAATATTTGGTGTATCGAATGCCTCTTGTTTGTACGGAATGATGAAATATTTGTAGTACTCCATGAACTTCCATATCACCACTTGTTCCTCTAAAATTAGCCACACAGTTGTGTTCCTTATGTTCATTGACTTTACAACATTTGCAATATTTAGAAATTATCCCCACGTCTAACACTTTACCTGTGTCTACACTTGTGGCAGTTACTACTCCATTCAGAGAAGTATGTCGTCTTTTCTACCAAATTCCATCAATTGCAACTGCAATATCTGAACATCCATCATTTCTTCCATTGCTTCCCTAGCAGCCAGTTTCATGCTTTCCTCACTGACCTCACATACAGCTTTCTCTAACACTGCAGTCAGTTTTTCAAATTTATTTGGTGGTTGATGTAAGTTCATCACTGAACAAAATGTTCTCCTTGCAGCCATGCCCTTGCCAATGGATCGTAAGGCACAAACTAATGTAGTATTCATTTCATAAGGGCCACTTGCATCTGGTTTTGAAGAACTCATAAATAAAATCACAGCTGAGCATACAGTGTAAATTAAATCCAAAGCAATTGCTAGGCCTTTTCTTCCACTGGCACTCTCACAAATTTTCACACCCCGTGACTCATCACACTGTCTACATTGTAAAAATTAAAAAATTACATCTGATAATATTCTCAAAGTTATAATAATGTTACTGCGTCTGTTGTCACTTACAGTAAATTCGTTGTAACTCTCTTGAAACGGCACTTGTTGAAGAATTACAATTAAAAACATCGTTGCCAGGCGACATAACGTCCTGTACAGAAAGATTTCTAAACTTGTTTCCTCTAAATTGTCGTTTCTTGAAAATGCCTTTACGTTTCGTCATCTTCAATAAACACAACAAAACATACGCAAACAAACACTGCAAACGTAAGTATAACTACTACTCGCAATCACACTTGAACAAAAGTAACCACGTGCTTGAAAGCGTGTTGTTTGCAAACAGCAGAAACAAAAGAATACCGATTGTTGCATTCCAAGGACATCCAGCACACTCGGGAGTAAAAGAAAAATCCCTAACGTGCAATGTAGGGGATTTAAAGACCTAAAATATATGCGGAAAAGTGGGTGACAGAAAAGTGGGCATGGTAAGGAAACACGCTTTAAATGCTCGAAAAAAATTTGTTTCAGCAAAATCCTTTTCAAAGTACTTAAATAAAACTTTCATCCATCGAAATATGATGAAAACCGAAAATCGATTTTTTACGACCTGAACCACAGTGTGGCCACATTAAGCCAGTGCAATAGCCCTTTATCGCAAGCCATTTGGAAGGATTATGAGAAGAGCGGCTCAACATCTTCAGGCTGGACAAAACCATAAACCATCTCCAGGTACCACAATAGTCAGTGCAGCCATGAATGATATGTTATATAGGTCAATTGGATGGAAATGTAGAACTCAGCAACATCCTTGGTGCTATTCAAGAGGAGTAAGCTATGTGCTAGCACTGTGTTTCACTCTCTCCCTTCTCTCATCATAATACAACATAAACGTGATAACACACTACTCACACAGTGATTACAGTCACCTATATGTAACACGAATCCTTAAGACACAGCCGATTTACTGTGAGGAAGTGGGTCATTGTGCTTGAAGGTAGAAAACACTTTCCTACTGGACGGCTGAATCTTCCCACTCAATATGTCCCATACAAAAACCTCTTCCTTTCCATGTGAAGGTAAGCGTACTGTGGCTGTCGGTTCCAATATTTCATGACTGAATTTCATCAAAATACAGAAAATAGACAAAAATACAGTGCATATATAGCAGACAACTCACTTGAGGTGTAATTACGGTGAGAGGGAGTTTATGCAAGTCACTCCTGCGGTACCAGAGCTCGAGGCTTGGCCATGGCTGGTCTATGGCCCCACACTTCCAACATGCATATACAGCACGCTGCAGTGGCAAGTGTGACCCTATGGTCCACAGCTCTGTGAGGCACCAGCTGTGCTCATCAGACCTCCTGGCGACGAGGAACTCTGTATCCAGTGGGAGCGACGCCCCATTAAACAGTTCCAAATCGTCTGGCGTGCCATCTTCCAACAAGATTAGCGTGAATGCCGAAACTAGCTGCCACAATGTGTCCTGTCCCTGGTGTACAAAGACGTAAGCAAATTTATTAAAATCTCTAAACTGAAATATGTTAAATACATAACTACAATGTAATAACAGATTCTGTTGACCATAGAAAAAAATCATTCTTTGGGCATGCATCCGAGACATCATCATTTTCTCTTCCAACATTTCAGCTAAGAATCTTCTAGCCATTGTCAGAATGCCGGCCGGTGTGGTCCAGCAGTTCTAGGCGCGTCAGACTGGAACCACACGACCGCTACGGCCGCAGCTTCGAATCCTGCCTCGGGTATGGATGTGTGTGATGTCGTTACGTTAGTTAGGTCTAAGTAGTCCTAAGTTCTAGGGGACTGATGACCGCAGATGTTAAGTCCCATAGTGCTCAGAGCTCTTGGAACCATTTGAACCATTGTCAAGATTGGTCATTGACTTGCTTCTGAATGTGAAAGTGTGCCTACTTACTCTTCGAAACGCCAAAATCACGTAACTCAGAGGAAAAAAGACAACAACATAAAAACCACTTAACGACAAATCTTTAGGCGTACACCCACTTCTTCCAGCAAAGTTGCACGAGAAACAATATCAGATCGTGGGACATGTGATCGGCATGTCGCCAATCTCTCCGATTGTTATTGACAGTAGATAAATACCTCGACGTCAAGGTATCTTTATTCAAGTAGCTCCTCATTTGGGCTGACATGGCATGGACGCAACAAGCCGTTGGAAGTCCCCTGGAGAAACACTGAGCCATAGCTGCCTCTAAAGCCCTCCATAATTGTGAAAGTGGTGGTGCATGATGTTTTGCACGAAATGATCTCTTGTTATGTCCCATAAACTTTCGTTGAGATTTGCGGCGGGCGATCCGGGTGGCAGAATCATTCACGTGAATTGTCCAAAATGTGCTTTAAACTGGTAACAAGATGCAGAGTCTTCCACAAAACTTTCATTGTTGTTTGGGGACATGAAGTCTATGAATGGTTGCAAATGGTCTCCAAGCAGCCAAACATAAACATTTCTAGTCAGTTATCGGTCCATTTGGACAAGATAACCCAGTCCATTCCATGTAGACACAGCCCACACAAATATGGAGTCAACACCAGCTTTCACAGTGCCTTCTTGACAATTTGGACCCGTGGCCTCAAGGGGTCTGTGTCTCACTCGAAAACTACGATCAGCTGCTACCAATTGCAATTGGGACTCATCTGACCAGGCCACTGTTTTCCAGTCATCTAGGGTCCAACTGATGTGGTCGTGAGCACAGGAGAGGCACTGCAGGCGACATGCTGTTAGCGAAGGCACGGTCGCCTGCTGCCATAGCCTATTAACGCTAAATTTCACCGCGCTTTCCTAATGGATACGTTCGTCGTACGTCCCACATTGATTTCTGCCGTTGTTTCATGCAGTGTTGCTTGTCTGTTAGCACTGACAACACTACATAAACGCCGCTGCTCTCGGTCTTTAAGTGAAGGTCGTTGGCCTCTCTGTCGTCCGCGGTGAGAGGTGAAACCAGGAATTTGGTATTCTTGGCACACTCTTGACACTGTAGATTTCAGAATATTGTGTGATTCTTGAGTTTCTCCCGGCGTATTTGATAATCAAAATATCCACGGGTGTACTGCCGGTCTATAGTGTCCAACGGGCACAATATTTCGGCGATCAAACATGTCGCCATCATCAGGTGAACTGACGGACTGAGCTCCTGTGCGTCAGTTCACCTGATGATGGCGACATGTTTGATCGCCGAAATATTGTGCCCGTTGGACACTATAGACCGGCAGTACACCCGTGGATATTTTGATTATTCAGAATATTGTGTTTCCTAACTATTTCCTAAATGAAAGTCCTGTGCATCTAGCTCCAACTACCATTCCACATTCAAAGTCTTTTAACCCCCATTGTGCCGCCACAAATCTCGTCTGAAATCTTTTCACATGAATCATCTGTGGATAAATGACGGCGCTGCCAATGCACTGCCCTTTTATACGTTGTGTATGCGACTCTACCGCCATCTGTATATGTGCATATCGCTATCCCATGACTTTTTGTCGCCTTGGCGTAGAATTATTAAAACCTGACTCACAGTCACGAATAATTTGGGCTTGTCTAGCAGCTCTTTGTTCATTCATGTCCTACATTTGCAAATATTTTATCTTTGATGTGTAACTTCTATCTCTTACTTCCGCTGATATGCAGTATGCTACTATGTTGGCGCTGAAACACATAAGAATCGATACACAACAAGCATAACCAACAACACCGAGGTTGCAGCATCACATAACGCAGCATTACACTTTTCCTCGGGTATCAGTAGTGCCGTTTAGACGCAAGTTTGTCTTTGCAACTTACAAATCTATTGCAGTGAATGTGAAAGAAAAGTCGCTGACAGGTTACTCTCAGTGGAATGAAGAGATCCCAGCGGATACAGGTCACGTGTGGTCTATGGCACTGCATAAGTATTACAGGAAATGCAGAGGAATACATAAAAAGCATAGGAAAACATAAAAATTTATCATTTGTGATGGACGTTGAAATTAACGAAATAACTGAATTAAATGTTTTGGTATAAATTATAAGTGGTTAGTTGTCAGTTTTTGTCTAGTATTGTAACTGCACACACATAACAATTTCAACCCTAAATTTAAGAATTTGTACCCTAAAATGTATGTATAAAGATTGTCTGACGCTACTTTGATACATTTCTAAATCCTTTTAATTTGCAAAGGCTGAAAAGTTTGTTTGCTAGAAACCCATAATGAATTAATAATACGTAATCTGATGTTATCTTTGCCACATGTGAACTGGAATCCTCAGCGTATCTTTGCATATTGTAGTTTTGGTCACTCAGAGATTAAATATGCACACTTCATACTTAGTCACTAGTCACAGACTATCACTGACAATAACAGAAAGTTTCTCCAAAATATCGGAAAAGGATATAATGATGACCAGGAGGCATGCCCAATGAACGATGAAATATTATTTTCATCACAACTATGTCTACATTGCATCAAACAATAAAGAAATTGTATAGGAGAGTCCTAAAATATTTAGAACATTGAGGGGTCAATGACTCATAAAATGCAGAGCAAAAATAGACACTAAGCTACAGAGAAACAGATTCATTAAGCAGGAAGTCACAAAATATAGATTGTGACAGTGTCTTTAAAAGAGAAGAGGAATACCAGATGATACCAAATTAAAAGTTTATCATCATGAAAAGTTCATCATCAAAAGTGAATAGTATACACAAAAACAAACAACAATTTGACTCTAGAGGCAGCCATTTGCAACACTCTGTCAGGAGAGCATTCTACAGACAGTTTAAGAAACGTAACTGTTTCTTGCTTTGCGAAATTCGACCACTCTACTTCGGTCCGAGGGGCTGCGTCGGAAGTCCTATGACGGCAAGTCCCTACGCCCTCCACGTCATTCCTGACACTCTATAACGAATGCTACAGCAATCAAATTATAGAAAACACCTACAGCCTGATACTATCAATAGTGGGTCATTTCTCTGGCAGGGCATAATTAGACATCGTATACTGGGTGATCAAAAAGTCAGTATAAATTTGAAAACTTAATAAACCACGGAATAATGTTGATAGAGAGGTAAAAATTGACACACATGTTTGGAATGGCATGTGGTTTTATTAGAACAAAAAAAAACAAAGTTCACAAAATGTCGGGCAGATGGCGCTGGACAGCAAAACGTCAGTGATTGCGTATGACAATGCATAAAGTACGAAGAAGAGCAGATAGAAGAGGTTGACAGTCTTAAATTCCTGGGATTACAACTTGTGTACATTAATGACCTCTCATCAGTTACACTGCCAGAAGCAGAGTTCGTTTTGTTTGCAGATGACACAAGTATTGCAATAAATAGTACGTAGAGTGTAGTTCTAGAAAGATCTGCTAATCCACTTTCATGGATATTAATAAATGGTTTAAAGCCAACTCACTGACATTAAACTTCGAAAAGACTCACTATATGCAATTCAGAACCTGTAAGAGCTTTCCTCCCAGCATATGCATAAAGTATGAAGAAGAGCAGATAGAAGAGGTTCACAGTCTTAAATTCCTGGGATTACAACTTGATAATAAATTCAGTTGGGAGGAGCACACCACAGAACTGCAGAAACGCCTTAACAAATCTGTATTTGCAATTCGAGTGTTAGCAAACATAGGCGACATAAAAGTGAAAAAACTTGCATACTTTGCCTACTTTCATTCCATAATGTCATATGGTATAATATTTTGGGGTAACTCTTGAAGTCAAACAAAAGTTTTCAGAGTCCAAAAGCGTGTAATACGTATTATTTGTGGAGTAAACTCACGCACGTCTTGTAGAAACCTCTTCAAAGAACTGGGTATACTAACTACTGCCTCTCAGTATATTTACTTCTTAATGAAATTTGTCCTAAATAATATATCTCTTTTCCCAACAAACAGCTCACTTCATACATACAATACCAGGAACAAAAATGATCTGCACAAGGCCTTAAAAGCACTTACTTTAGTTCCAAAAGGGGTCCACTGCTCAGGAACACTCATCTTCAATAATTTGCCAGCAAACATGAAAAATTTAGTTACAAATAGAAATCAGTTTAAAAGGAGCCTGTAAGACTTACTAGTGGTCAACTCCTTCTACTCCATTGACGAATTTTTTAATAGAAACAAATGATGTGTTGTATATATTTATACTATTAGTATTGTTATTTCAGCTTTAAAAAAAAATAAAAAAAGCTGACATGTTCCACATCCACGAGGATCTCCTCAACACGGATCTATGGAACGAAATCTAATCGTGTGTAAAAGGAGCTGTAATGAGAGAGAATCAGATGCGCCAGCAGCCGCTTTATGTTGACGTTACCTGAAAAGGCGCTTTTAGTGAAGCTGTATTATCAGAATGGGGAATGTGGTAGTTCAACGTTACGATCCTATCGCCATAGGAAGGGGATTCGAACGGGTAAAGGTCCGTTGACAAATGCAGCTGTGGCGAGAATGATTTCGAAGTTCGAAGCCACGCGTTGTTTAGACGATAGACCCCGTAGTGGCCGACCGAGCACTATGCACGGGGAAGTCAGCGCTCGTGCAGTCGCACGTCGCACCGGCATTCCATACACTACTGTTTGGTTGGCACTTAGGCGTACCCTCCGATGCTATCCGTACAAAATCCATTGGCATCATGAACTGTTACCTGGCGATTTAGTGAAGCGGAGGGAATTTGCGGCGTGGGCGTTTCAAGAGATGGCGGAAGATGATGATTGGTTGAGGAACGTGTTGTGGACCGACGAAGCTCATTTTACGCTCCGAGGATCTATCAACGCCCACAGCTGCAGAATTTGGGCTACCGAAAATCCTAGAACTGTCGTGGGAACTCCATTGCACGACGATAAAGTCACGGTATGGGTTGGATTTACCACATCTACCGTTATCGGGCCTTTTTTCTTCGAGGAAATGCGTGATTCTGGTTTTGTAACTGCTACCGTGACGGGTGAGAGGTACGCCGATATACTACAGAATCGCATCATCCCCAGCCTGGCTGATAAACACCTGCTAGAACGTACGATGTTTATGCAGGATGGCACTCCACCCCATATTGCTAGACGCGTGAAAGATATCATGCGTGCGTCGTTTGGTGATGATCGTGTGCTCAGCCGCCATTTTCGTCATGCTTGGCCTCCCAGGTCTGCAGACCTCAGTCCGTGCGATTATTGGCTTTGGGGTTACCTGAAGTCGCAAGTGTATCGTGATCGACCGACATCTCTAGGGATGCTGAAAGACAACATCCGACGCCAATGCCTCACCATAACTCCGGACATGCTTTACAGTGCTGTTTTCAACATTATTCCTCGACTACAGCTATTGTTGAGGGGTTATGGTGGACATATTGAGCATTTCCTGTAAAGAACATCATCTTTGCTTTGTCTTACTTTGTTATGCTAATTATTGCTATTCTGATCAGATGAAGCGCCATCTTCGGACATTATTTGAACTTTTGTATTTTTTTGGTTCTAATAAAACCCCATGTCATTCCGAGAATGTGTGCAAATTTGTACCTCTCTATCTACATTATTCCGTGATTTATTCAGTTTTCAAATTTATACTGACTTTTTGGTCACCCGGTATTTAATAGACAGAAGTATTATTTCAGAACATAATCTTCAAGATTCTTCAGTTTAGAACGCTTGGTCAGCCACAGCCAATAAATGAAGCTTGCTGAGAGAACTCCAAACGCAAAATATATCTGCAGCTCGCATTGCCCAACTGTGGCTCAAACTGCACAGGCGTATCAAATTTAGAGGATTCTCAATCAATATGACGGATAGACCAGATGCAAATGAAAATATGGCCATAGATAGATGTTTCATCCTCAGAGAGACGGCGTAACCCATACATTACACGACATAGCTATCAGCAGCGCGAATTACATTACGCAGGACGTTATTCATTCTGCTATCTGGATACCGCTAGCCGCAAAGAGAGATAAGAGAAGCAGAGTTGTCGTTCCTGCACTCCCAGTTACAACTCTCTCTGTTGCTGCGTGGCGCTTTCAACACTCAACGGCCTAAATTGGAGCAACACGGCTGGGGAGAATCGAGGACAAAGCTTAGTTAATGTAATAGATGCCATCCAACCGATTATTCTCAACAATAGATCTCCTGCCCTGCGAATATTCCTCATAGTGGTTCTGTTCTGACCTCATATAATGGTTCTCATCAACGGCCAATACACTACCTGATGAAAAGTATCTGGACACTACTACAAGTGGGCATTAATAGGAGTGTGTCCAATCTCCGCTATTATGACGGCTTGAACTCTGCTGGCGACACTTTCAATGAGGTGTCCGATTGACTGTGGAAGAATGGCAGCCCATACTTTCTCTAGCGTTAAGTCGACGTTCTAATCCATCCCAAAAGGTGTTACATCGGGTCTGGGATGGGATTCCGGTAGCCGCTCCATTTCTGTACTGTCTACAAATGCTGCTTCATGACAACCTGCATTGTTATGCTCATACAAACAATCATCGTCTCTGAAATGTTCCTCTGCTGTACACACAATTGGTTCAAATGGCTCTGAGCACTATGGGACTTAACATCTGAGGTCATCAGTCACCTAGGACTTAGAACTACTTAAACCTAACTAACCTAAGGACATCACACACATCCATGCCAGAGGCAGGGTTCGAATCTGCGACCGTAGCAGTCGCGCGGTTCCGGACTGAAGCATCTAGAATCGCTGGGATACCGCGGCCTGACGCTGTACACAGTACACAATGCTGTACAATGTTTTCATAGCCTTCGCATTTAGCGTTTTCTTAAACGGAATAAGGGAGCACATCCGAAGTAATTAATCATTTCCTATGCTCACCTTTCATTTGAAACACAAAAAGTACTGAAGCGACACAGACGCCATTATCAACATCTCACTGAGTTTGAACGAGGGCTATGAGAAGCTGGATGTTCCTTCTACGATATTTCAGAAAGACTTGGCAGGAATGTAGCCACTGTACGTGATTGCTGGCAGTAGTAGTCACGAGAATGTGCGTTCGTAAGAAGACCGGACTCTGGACAGCCAGGTGGCACTACCGAGAAGGAAGGGCATCGTGTTCGGCGTATCGCTTTGGCGCGTCTAAATGCATCAGCAAGTTGAGCAGCAATTGGCGCCACAGTTACACAACGAACTGTTACAAATCGGTTACTTCAAGAACAGCTTCGAGCCAGATGACCTGTAGCGTTCAGTCACGAACTGTTGTTCATGAAATCGTGGGTGATCGACTAAATTATCGTAAGCTGTGTGCGCGATGGGTGTCCAAGATGCTTACCGAAGAATACAAAATGAACAGAGTCAGTGCCGCTCGCGAATTTCTTGGCCGTTTTGAGACTGAAGACGAGGCTTTTGTCGACTCTGTAGTGACAGGAGATGAAACTTGGGCTTATCGCCGTACTGCAGGGAGCAAACGGCAATAGTCAAGTGGCGCCATACTCTTTCTCCTACAGTCAAAAAATTCAGAACTCGGCAAACAGCGAGGAAACTCATGGTGCAAGTGTTTTGGGACCGAAAAGGGGTTTTGCTCTTTGATTTTTTGGAAAGAGGTGAAACAATAAATGCTGAAAGGTATTGTGAGACCACGAAGAAACTTCGCAGAGCAATAGAGAACAAACATGGCGGGAGGCTGACAACGGGAGTCTATTTCCTTTATGACAACACCCGTCCTCACACCGGTAATGCAACAAAAGAGTTGTTGACTGTGTTTGGTTGGTATGTTTTAAGGCACCACTCTCATAGCCCCGATCTCGCACCGACTATCAACTGTTCACTAAATTGAGGGAACACTTTCGTGGGAAACACGTTTCCGGCAGCGACGAGGTGAAAATCGATGTGAAGAACTGGCTGAATAAGTCGGCGGGAGACGTCTATGGCACAGCAATCTAAAAACTCGTCCCACGGATTACAAAATGTATTGAGCTATATGGTGATCATGTGGAAAAATAATGCAAGACCTTTATTACAATACATGTAAATTTTATTAAAATAAATTCATTTTTTATACTTCAAACAATTCTTGTAACGTTTCTACCAGTGTTTGTTCCGCTATCATATAATCATACAATAAAGGATACTTCTTTCTATGTATGCGCAATACATTATATTTGTCTATGTTAAGGGTCAGTTGCCACTTCCTGCACCAAGTACCTATCCGCTGAAGATCTTCCTACATTTTGCTGCAATTAGCTAATGCTGCAACTTCTCTGAATACTACAGCATCATCCTCGAATAGCCACGTGGAACTTCCGACACTATCTACTAGGTCATTTATACATATTCTCAAAAGCAATGGTCCCATAACACTCCCCTGTGGCACGCCAGAGGTTACTTTAACGTCTGTAGACGTCTCTCCAGTGAGAACAACATGCTGTGTTCTGTTTGCTAAAAACTCTTCAATCCAGCCACACAGCTGGTCTGATATTCCATAGGCTCTTTGTTTATCAGCCGACAGCGCGAAACTGTATCGAACGCCTTCCGGAAGTCGAGGAAAATGGCATCTACCTGGGAGCCTGTATCTAATATTTTCTGGGTCTCATGGAGAAATTAGCGAGTTGGGTGTCACACGATCGCTGTTTCCGGAATCCATGTTGATTCCTACAGAGTAGATTCTGGGTTTCCAGAAATGACATTATACGCGAGGAAAAAATATGTTCTAAAATTCTACAACAGATCGAGGTCAAAGATA
The DNA here is from genome assembly GCF_023897955.1 of Schistocerca gregaria. NCBI lineage: Eukaryota > Metazoa > Arthropoda > Insecta > Orthoptera > Acrididae > Schistocerca > Schistocerca gregaria. The sequence goes on from NC_064921.1 coordinate 761,349,674, forward strand.
AAGGCCTATAGTTTTGCGCATCTGCTCGACGATCCTTCTTGATAACTAGGACTACCTGTGCTCTTTTCCAATCATTTTGAATCTTCCGTTCCTCTAGAGACTTGCGGTACACGGCTGTTAGAGGGGGGAGGGGGGGGGGGGTAAGTTCTTTCGCGTACTCTGTGTAGAATCGAATTGGCATCCCGTCAGGTCCAGTGGACTTTCCTCTGTTGAGTGATTTCAGTTGCTTTTCTATTCCTTGGGCACTTATTTCGATGTCAGCCATTTTTTCGTTCGTACGAGGATTTAGAGAAGGAACTACAGTGCGGTCTTCCTCTGTGGAACAGCTTTGGAAAAAGGTGTTTAGTATTTGAGATTTACGCGTGTCATCCTCTGTTTCAATGCCATTATCATCCCAGAGTGTCTGGATATGCTGTTTCGATCCACTTACTGATTTAACGTAAGACCAGAACTTCCTAGGATTTTGTGTCAAGTCGGTACATAGAATTTTACTATCGAATTCACTGAACACTTCACGCATAGGCCTCCTTACGTTCTCTTTGACATCGTTTAGCTTCTGTTTGTCTGAGAGGTTTTGGCTGCGTTTAAATTTGCAGTGAAGCTCTATTTGCTTTCGCAATAGTTTCCTAACTTTGTTGTTGAACCACGGTGCGTTTTTCCCGTCCCTCACAGTTTTACTCGGCACGTACCTGTTTAAAACGCATTTTACGAACTTATTCCATAAACACTTAACATTGTCATTGTCGGAACAGAAATTTTCGTTTTGATCTGTTAGGTAGTCTGAAATCTGCCTTCTATTACTCTTGCTAAACAGATACACCTTCCTCCTTTTTTTTATATTCCTATTAACTTCCATATTCAGGGATGCTACAATGGCCTTATGATCACTGATTCCCTTTTCTGCACATACAGAGTCGAAAGTTCGGGTCTGTTTGTTATCAGTAGGTCCAAGATGTTATCTCCACGAGTCGGTTCTCTGTTTAATTGCTCGAGGTGATTTTCGGATAGTGCACTCAGTATAATGTCACTCGATGCTCTGTCCCTACCACCCGTCCTAAACATCTAAGTGTCCCAGTCTATATCTGGTAAATTGAAATCTCCACCTAAGACTATAACATGCTGAGAAAATTTATGTGAAATGTATTCCAAATTTTCTCTCAGTTGTTATGCCATTAATGCTGCTGAGTCAGCAGGTCGGTAAAAGGAGCCAATTATTAACCTACCTCGGTTGTTGAGTGTAACCTCCACCCATAATAATTCACAGGAACTATCCACTTCTACTTCACTACAGGGTAAACTACTACTAAGAGCGACAAACACGCCACCACCGGTTGCATGCAATCTATCCTTTCTAAACACCGTCTGTGCCTTTGTAAAAATTTTGGCAGAATTTATCTCTGGCTTCAGGCAGCTTTCTGTACCTATAACAATTTCAGCTTCGGTGCTTTTTATCAGCGCTTGAAGTTCCGGTACTTTACCAATGCAGCTTCGACGGTTTACAATTACAATACCAATTGCTGCTTGGTCCCCGCATGTCCTGACCTTTGAGGCTGTTTCCCTTTCTGTACTTGCCCGAGGCCATGTAACCTAAAAAACCACCCAGTCCACGCCACACAACCCCTGCTACCCGTGTAGTCGCTTGCTGCATGTAGTGGACTCCTGACCTATCCAGCGGAACCTGAAACCCCACCACCCTATGGCGCAAGTCGAGGAATCTGCAGCCCACACGGTCGCACAACCGTCTCAGCCTCTAATTCAGACCCTCCACTCGTCTCTGTACCAAAGGTCCGCAGTCAGTCCTGTCGACGATACTGCAGATGGTGAGCTCTGCTTTCATTCCGCTAGCAAGACTGGCAGTCTTCACCAAATCAGATAGCCGCCGGAAGCCGGAGAGGATTTCCTCCAATCCATAGCGACACACGTCATTAGTGCCGACATGAGCGACACCCTGCAGGTGGGTGCACCTTGTACCCTTCATGGCAACCAGAAGGACCCTTTTCACATCTGGAATGACTCCCTCTGGAATGTATACAGAGTGCACATTGGTTTTCTTCCCCTCCCTTGCACCCATTTCCCTAACGGGCCCCATTATGCGCCTGATGTTGGAGTTCCCAACTATCAGTAAGCCCACCCTCTGCGACCTCCCGGATCTTGCAGACTGAGGGGCAACCTCTGGAACAGGACAAGCTGCCATTTCCAGCCAAAGATCAGCATCAGCCTGAGACAGAGCCTCAGACAAACTGAAGAGGCCTTCCGTTCAGCCCTCCGGAATGCCTTTCGCCCCCTGCCACACCTCGAGAAGACCTCCCACTCTACCACAGGTGAGGGGTCAGCCTCAATGTGGCCAGTATCCAGGGCAGCCACAGCCAAAGTCCGATCGGGGGATGTGTGGGACGAGCTGGCCGTCCCCGACAAACTCCTGGCCGGACCCTCACAGTGATGCCCATTGGCAACAGCCTCAAGCTGTGTGACCGAAGCCAACACTGCCTGAAACTGGGAGCGAAGGGATGCCAACTCAGCCAGCATTCGAACACAGCAGTCGCAACCCTTATCCATGCTAAATACTGTTGTGCAAAGAACGTCTAAACTAATCTACAGAGAGCACAAACAATTCGACACAAAATTTAAACGATTGTTAAAAGACAAGATTGCCTAGTAAGTGAAGTAATGCTGCTACTTGCAAACTTCTGACACATTGCTTGGCTGCAGAATGCTAACTGTACTGTCAATAACGTACAAAGACTATTTGAAAGAAATAAATAAATGACAGACGACTACGCGACTTTACATGTCACGGATATTAAGATGCAAATCTGCCCCTGCTAATTACGAAACTACTCAATGATTTGATGCATTTAACTAAACAAGTGCGCTAAGAACACTCAAACAAATTTTCAATTTGACTACTACACTTATATGAACGCTAAATAAGCCACTTGCTGCTACTTGTGCACTGCTGACACACTGCTTGGCGACAGAAGGAGACTACGCGATTTTACACTATTCAGGTACTAAAACGCCATGCTACAACTCTCAAATACTATAATACGCCCGAAATTTATGAATTAAACTATGCAAGTACCCAAAAACACGCAAAGAAATTAAGAATTAAACTATGTAACAAACAAGTGAGCTAAGAGTATACGACTTGCTGCTGGCAGCTGCTTATCCAACGGCGGCTGGGAGTACCCGATGATACAGTCGAAAACTCGTTTGTGAAAGAAATAATAAATATTGTATATTATTACACCAGTGCTATGTGTCTTTTCATTCACAATGTATAAAATATTGTAGCAGAAAGCGACGGAAGAGTCAATCAATGAATAATATGAGTTTCTTTAAGTTTAAGAGAGGAGTGTTTTGCTGTAAATCAGTTATAAACCTGTTCTACTGCTCTCTGGATTGTGGATGGTATTGGATATTATTGGGCTCTTTGTTACTATACTCATGCCATTTGCGAACATAAACATTTTTTGAAAAGTTGCCCAATTTCTTTGTTAAATAATTTATATGTAGTTTAACAAAACGAAAAATACAAACTTTGAATGGTTGTAGCGGTGTCTTGGGAACAGACTGAGAATTAGAAATGCCATCCAAAAGCATACGCGGCATCGAAGTCATAGGAGCAAACATCTGTATCTAGACCATCTCTTTGGCTTCAAACATGAGTCTGTGCGCTCAAGCGTTGTTGTGATAGACTTGGACATACTCGACATCTAACCTAATGATTCTTGTTAAGTCCATTGCCAGGGTTTCCAAATCCCATGCATCGACGTATTAAACCACGTTTGAAGGTGTGGTATAGCGTGCAGCGTCCATTGATACTGTTCTGGACATGGGTTCCTATCCTAAATTTGTTTCCCAAGACACCCTCTACTGCACAGTCACTACAAGACTGGGAGTACCGTTCTGTTACAACCTGTATATCTGCATTATGTGAGACAGATTCTATCCTTTTTCCTTCTGGAAAGTGAAATTACGTATCTGTAAGTAACAAACATTAATGCAAAGATTTACCCAAGTCCCGTGGCTGATTGCCTTATTTGTAGGAAGAAAGCTGGCTAGCGAAGTAAGAGAAAAAGAGAAAGGGAACCGACATGGAATAACTACAATAGCTGAGGTATTGAAAAGTTGATATGTGAACAGTGACGCTGTATGTTATGTGTTAAAGACGAGTTACAACACTAAGAGCAGAAATAAACAGACTATTTGAAATTATAAGTGGTGCTGAGCTGTTTCGGAAACTACTGGGTGGTGTAGCTACTTACAGAAATCCACTGTGGGCTGTAATCATCGTATGGCAGCGGAACTTGGTAAATATTCCAAGGCATTAATCTGGAAACGATTAAAGCAAGAAAAAATTAGTTCCAAATTTGGCCACCAGGTGCAAATCTGGCGCTGTTCATCATCTTGTCAACGTTTCCAGTGCTCATATTGAAAAATGGTACAATCGGCGATTAATAACAACATCAGCATTATGTCTTTATCACTTTTTTTACCTTCTCTGACCACGCAGTATTCGTAATCCATTACACATGGAAACATTTCTATACGCGTTTCTTGTTTTCACAGCTCCAGATTTCCATCCGATGGCGAAAACTGGAACTTTTTTGCCAGCGTAAATTCGCATTAACGCTTTCGCTGCCGTACGATTATTACAACCCACACTGGATCTCTGTTGCTAGCTGCGCTTTAATTATAGCCACTCGGTAGAACAACAAACAACCATTTCAATATGCATATGTTTTTCGTCCTTGCATATGGAGCTGAGACGCCCAGCACAGCGGTGTAATCGTCGAGGAACAGCTATATTTAGCTGGTGCAAGCGGTATGCAGCCACTCTGGACATAGGACGACCAATGCCTGCGATCTAATTGTTATCGCCCATTATGTTAAGTGCACTTTGACATGAATACTCACTGCACGCAGCTCTCTGATCCACAGTGGCATTGTTATACTCAGACCCAAATACAGCCATACTAAATTCAATTTGTCTTTGCATCAAACGGTGTCAATGTTTTGTACACATAATTTTTTAGACAGCAGTTCTGATGGTTGTTCTCAGAATAATTTAGACTGATTGTTTGATTCTTCGCCCTATGCCATTTTTCCTTATATTTTCATGTTGTGTAATTTTTCGTAGTGTGCTGTTTTGGTTGTTTATCGGTACCTTTGGTGTTGTATGCAATTAACACCCTTACATATGAATGTATATATGTTATGAGGTCAACTCTTCTGGGGTGAGATTATAAAGTGGGCAGATGACAGAAACGTGTCATCTACAGCAGTCATTTTATTACTATTATTTGTCTGGATAAGTTTGCAAGGCACACTTCTAATATTGAAAATTTGTTACAGTCCGCATAGTTGTGCAAGGTACAGATACAACCTTGAGGATGGCTGCTGTGTGCCAGTTGCCGTCGTGGACGACATAGAGAGGCATGTTGTAAGAACACCACAAGTCTGACGCGTCCTGCATTAGATGCATCAGAGAAACAGCTGCACTTGCAATACTCAAGTGCGCCAACTTCTTCTGGATTTGAATGAGCTCTCTTTCAGTGCTAAAGTCTATTAACAAATTAAAACAGCTTATATTAATGAGCGTGTGTCGGCGAAATTCAGGTTACACTCATTTCCTTTGTACTCACCGGGATAGTAAGAAAACAAGATAAAAACACATCCTGAAGCGAAATGTTCTTTTAAACTAGCAACCAGGATGGCAGACTCATCATCTTCCGTCAAAGTACAAGGTGGTTCGCCATAATTTGCTGAATATCCATCTTCAGTTAGTTTACAAGTATGGCAGTATGTTATTATATGAAGACAGCACAGTAAAACAAGAAACGAGTGTTTGTTCATGTTATTTTCATCTACTGTCTTTTCCAGAACCTGAAATCCAAAATGAAGTAAATGCAGATGCAAGAAAAGGACAAAATAATCAGAAAATTATTATTATTATTATTGGATCATTTGTCTCAATGAGTAGGGGATGTACATTTTAAGTTACATAAATTAACAGTTAATGGAAACGTCAACGTCTACAGCAAGTATTAAAAACATGTAAATCTCTTTTTCAGACTTCTGTTTCATGGACTGAAGCAATAGACGTCTGCAGAAATCAGTTCAAAAAATATTCAGATGTGTGTGAAATCTTACTGCTAAGGTCATCAGTCCCTAAGCTTACACACTACTTAACCTAAATTATCCTAAGAACAAACACACACACCCATGCCTGAGGGAGCTCTCGAACCTCCGCCGGGACCAGCCGCACAGTCCATGACTGCAACGCATGAGACCGCTCGCCTAATCCCTAGCGGCTCACAAATCAGTACGGTGTAACTTCCTGGCAGATTAAAATTATGCAGTATTTAGAATCTATAACATGATTACAGTTCTGGAGTTACAAAGTTAGGGGACTCGAACCGGGACCTTCGCCTTTTGGCGGGAAAGTGCTCTACCATCTGAGCTACCCAATCATGACTCACGATCCGGCCTCACAGCATTAGTTCCGTCAGTACCTCATCTCCTACCTTCCAAACTTCACAGAAGTTTTCTTGCATAACTTGCAGGTCTAGCACTCCTGGAAAAAGGGTATTGCGGAAACGTAGCTTAGGCACAGCTTGACGGATCGTTCCCAGAATGAATTTACCACTCCGCTGATATAAAACTTCGTGGCAGATTAAAACTGTGTGACAGACCGGGACTCGAACCAAGAGTGGTCGTGAGTCGTGCTGTTGTAGAGGAGTCGGTAGAGCACCTGTCCTCGAAGGCACTGGTCCTGGGTTCGAGTCCCATGCGGCATGCAGTTTTTATCTGCCAGGAAGGTTCATATAAACGCACACCCCGCTGCACAGTGGAAAATTCATTCTGGTTCATAAGAGTATGGCAATTATACTACTTTATCTACTGTGCAAGTGAACTATGTATGCTGTTAAAGTCAGGCGTTTATGAAGCAGTTAGAGGTGTCAGAACAGGTTTACCGAAAAGTCATATCATTCGAAAGAGTGAGCAATTTCCGTATTTTCAATGTTCATATTCCGTTATATGTCAAGATACACTGTGTGATCAAAAGTATCCGGTCACCCCCAAAAACATACGTTTTTCGTACTAGATGCACTGTGCTGCCACCTACTGCCGGGTACTCCATATCAGTGACCTCAGTAGTCATTATACATCGTGAGAAAGCAGAACGGGGCGCTCCGCGGAACTCACGGTCTTCGTACTTGGTCAGGTGATTTTGTGTCACTTGTGTCATAAGTCTGTACGCAAGACTTCCACATTCCTAAACATCCCTAGGTCCGCTGTTTCCTACGCCATAGTGAATTGGAAACGTGAAGGGACACGTACAGCACAATTGCGTACAGGCCGACTTCGTCTGTTGACTGATAGAAATCACCGACAGTTGAAGAGGGTCGTAAGGTGTAATAGGCGGACACCTATCCAGACTATCACACAGGAATTTCAAACTGCATCAGGATCCACTCACTGCAAGTACTATAACAGCTCACAAGCCACACATCACGCCGGTAAATGTCAAACGACGCCTCTATCGGTGTAAGGACCGTAAACATTGGACGATAGAACAGTGGAAAAACGTGTGAAGAGCCGAGTCGCGGTACACAATGTGGCGATCCGACGGCAGGGTGTGGGTATGGCGAATGCCCGGTGAACTTCATCTGCCAGCTTGTCCAGTGCCAACAGTAAAATTGGGAGGCGGTGGTGTTATGGTGTGGTCGTGTTTTTCACGGAGGTGGCTTACACCCCTTGTTGTTTTGCGTGACACTATCACAGCACAGCCTACGTCGATGTTTTAAGCACCTTCTTACTTCCCATTGTTGAAGAGCAATTCGGGCATGGCGATTGAACCTTTCAACACGATCGAGCGAGCACCTGTTCATAATGCACGGTCTGTGGCGAAATGGTTACATGACACTAACACCCTGTAATGGACTGGCCTGCACAGAGTCCTGACCTGAATCCTATATAACCTTTGGGATGTTTCTTAACGCCGACTTCGTGCCAAGTCTCACCAACCGACATCGATACCTCTCCTCAGTGCAGCATTCCTTGAAGAATGGGCTGCCATTCCCCAAGAAACCCTCCAACACTTGATTGACCGTATGCCTGCGAAGTGGTCCCACAGTTTCTCGACTGGGTTTAAATCCAGAGAGTTTAGTTCTCAAGGGAGTATAGTAAACTCACTCTGGTGCTCTTCGAACCATGCACGTACAATGCACACTGACACATTGCATTGTGCTGATGGTAGATGCCATCATGCCAAGGAATCTCAAACTGCACGTAGAGGTGGAAATGGTCCCCGCGATAGATCATCACATTATCCATTGTGCTTTCCAGAAGAAGGAAAACGTTCCATAGACCATAACGCTCCCGCCTCCAGCCTCGAACTTTCTGACGATTGTTGCACGGTGTTTTCTTTGTGTCATTTATACATCTACATCTACATGATTACTCTGCAATCCACATTTAAGTGCTTGGCAGAGGGTTCATCGAACCACAATCATACTATCTCTCTACCATTCCACTCCCGAACAGCGCGCGGGAAAAGCGAACACCTAAAACCTTTCTGTTCGAGCTCTGATTTCTCTTATTTTATTTTGATGATCATTCCTACCTATATAGGTTGGGCTCAACAAAATATTTTCGCATTCGGAAGACAAGGTTGGTGAGTGAAATTTCGTAAATAGATCTCGCCGCGACGAAAAACGTCTTTGCTTTAATGACTTCCATCCCAACTCGCGTATCATATCTGCCACACTCTCTCCCCTATTACGTGATAATACAAAACGAGCTGCCCTTTTTTGCACCCTTTCGATGTCCTCCGTCAAACCCATCTGGTAAGGATCCCACACCGCGCAGCAATATTCTAACAGAGGACGAACGAGTGTATTGTAAGCTGTCTCTTTAGTGGACTTGTTGCATCTTCTAAGTGTCCTGCCAATGAAATGCAACCTTTGGCTCACCTTCCCCACAATATTATTTATGTGGTCTTTCCAACTGAAGTTGTTCGTCATTTTAACACCCAAGTACTTAGCTGAATTGACAGCCTTGAGAATTGTACTATTTATCGAGTAATCGAATTTCAACAGATTTTTTTTTTTTAATTCATGTGGATCACCTCACACTTGTCGTTATTTAGCGTCAACTGCCACCTGCCACACCATATAGCAATCTTTTCTAAATCGCTTTGCAACTGATACTGGCCTTCGGATGACCTTACTAGACGGTAAATTGCAGCATCATCTGCGAACAACCTAAGAGAACTGCTCAGATTGTCACCCAGATCATTTACATAGATCAGGAACAGCAGATGTCCGAAAACTCCTCCCTGGGGAACACCTGATATCACTTCAGTTTTACTCGATGATTTGCCGTCTATTACTACAAATTTCACGCCATACATCCAATGCTCACTGTCGGATGGAGCATAAAGCGTGTTTTATTTGAAAAGGCCACCCATCGCCACTCGGTGGACGTCCAGCTGCGGTAATGGCGCGCAGATTTCAACCTTCGTCGCCGATGAAAGCAGTCTGCATGAGTACATGAACGAGGCGCCTGCTGCGGAGGCCCGTATGCTGCAGCATTCGATGCGCAGTCGTTGAGGAGACACTGTTGGTAGCCCCTTGGTTCATCTGGCTGGTCAGATGCACGACAGTTGCACGTCTACACGCCCGTACACATTTCTGCATCCGTCGTTCACCGCTATCACTTACGGCCCATGGTGTACAGTAGTTGTCTCGGCGCTAGTTTTGGATAGCTCCATTTTGCCATGCCTGGTATACTGTTACAACGGCGGCAAGCAATAAGTTTACAGACTTATCCGTTTCGAAAATGCTTCCACCCTTGCTCCAAAAGCCAATGATCAACCGCTTTTGGATGTGAGTTAAATCACTCCGTTTCCACATTACGACGACGGCACTGTTTTCCGCTCCCCCCCCCCCCCCCCTCCCCCCTCCCCCCTCCCCCCTCCCCCCTCCCCCCTCTCAAGCTTTATGCACCCTCCACTGTCAGCGCTGTCACCTGTTGTCTGTAAGTGGTATTTGTATGTTGACGACGAACATTGCCTTTGGTTGTATCAATGTGAGAAGACCGTGTATATAAGCCTACTCTGTAAGCACGGCGGAGGATACTTCATAGCTTTATGGGCCACTGATGTCCAATTTCACTCACATAAGGTCACGGTACACACACTACACGATCAAAAGTATCTGTAACCCCGAAAAACATACGTTTTTCATATTAGGTGTATTGTGCTGCCACCTACTGCCAGGTACTCCATATCAGCGACCTCACTAGTCATTAGACATCGTGAGAGAGCAGAATGGGGCGCCCTGCAGAACTTATGGACTTAGAACATGGTCAGGTGATTGAGTGTCACTTGTGTCATACGTCAGTACGCGAGATTTCCACACTCCTAAACATCTCTAGGTCCACTGTTTCCGATGTGAAAGTGAAGTGAAAACGTGGAAGGACACGTACAGCACAAAAGCGTACAGGCCGACCTCGTCTGTTGACTGACAGAGACTGCCGACAATTGAAGAGGGCCGTAATGTGTAATAGGCAGACATCTATCAAGACCAACACACATGAATTCCTAACTACATCTGGATCCACTGCAAGTACTATCACAGTTAGGTGGGAGGCGACAAAATTTGGCGTTCATGGTCGAGCGGATGCTCATAAGCCACACACCATGCCGGTAAATGCCAAACGACGCCTCGCTTAGTGTAAGAAGCGTAAACATTGGACGATTCTACAGTGTAAAACGTTGTGTGGAGTAATGAATCACGGTACATAATGTGGCGATCCGATGCCAGCGTGTGGGTATGGCGAATGCCCAGTGAACGTCATCTGCCAGTGTGTGTAGTGCCAACAGTAAAATTCGGAGGCGGTGGTGTTATGGTGTGGTCGTGTTTTCATGGAGTGGTCTTGCACCCCTTGTTGTTTTGCGTGGTACTATCACAGCACAGGCCTACATTGACTTTTTAAGCACCTTCTTGCTTCTCATTGTTGAAGAGCAGTTCGGGGATGGCGATCGCATCTCTCAACACGATCGAGCGTGTGTTCATAATGCACGACTTGTGGCGGAGTGGTTACACGACAATAACACCCTGTTAATGGACTGGTCTGCACAGAGTCCTGACCTGAATCCTACAGAACACCTGTGGAATGTTTTGGAACGCCGACTTCGTGCCGGGCTTCACCGACCGACATCGATACCTCTCCTCAGTGCAGCACTCCGTGAAGAACTGGTTGTCATTTCCCAAGAAACCCTCCAGCACCTGATTGAAGGTATGCCTGCGAGAGTGGAAGCTGTCGTCAAGGCTAAGGGTGGGCCAACACCATATTGAATACCAGCATTATCGATGGGGAGCGTCACGAACTTGTAAGTCATTTTCAGCCAGGTGTCCGGATACTTTTGATCACATAGTATATGACATAAGGCAACATGAGATGTTGTTGCAGTTGTTACGCGTTGCAGATCGGCAAGGCTGTCGTCATTGGGGAAGATTTTCTTATGGTAGGAGACAAGGGCACTTGGCATCTTTTGAGTGTTTAGAGCAATTGTGCAAACAGCATCTGAGAGCAAACCCAAACAATAAAAGTGAGTACAATTGATCATATAAATGCAGTTATTAACACAGGAGCTAGACATATGCGCATTTTCTTTTGCGTGCAAAAAAGAAGAAATAAATTTTAAGTTTACGTGGGAGCTACCACGCCTTCCACGCCTCTGGTAGATGTGATCTATTGTTTTATGGCAATCGAATGAAGAGGCACAAACAGATTTAAAAACATTAAAAAAGAATTTATTGAATGCAATCTCTGCCAAGTCAGAGGAAGATATGCCATCTCTCTTCTTGTACACCTATGGAATTGCCGCTATAAGTGGGAGAAGCTCAGTCACAATTTTACTTGGGAGGCAGCCACAAACCTTGTTGCACCTAATCTACCCTTATGACTGTAGTGGGGCACTGCAGTATTGACTCAAACTCCAGTCCAAGTACCCTGCCACCATACAAACTTGTAGGGCTGGACGCCAGATACTCGTCGTATTACGCCAGGCTATGACGCCGTACCTAGAGACACCGGCTGGAGTGTTAATCGTCAGCACAATAAGGGTACACATCTGAGGAGGTACAGCTAGTCCTGATGTTAGCACACACCTCACCAGAGTCAAGTCTGTACAGGGAATGGTGCATACCCATTATTTTTGAATCCGTGGTATTGGAGGAAAGAACGTGAATCACCTCCAGTTGTACTTCCAGAGTACCCAGACGCGGAACTCGTATATGATTTTAGAGCTTCAAGGCCACATGAAGATCTGCACTTCAAAGCACAAGACAGGCCGTTTTCGGTTTTACTACGAAGTATAATCTTCATGTGTGTCAGATCGATTCATATTACTTTCTGGTTTTACTACGAAGGGTAATAATCATGTGTGTCTGATCGATTCATATGACTTCTTTTGCCACCTAATCACCATGGAGGAGTGCTGGACATATCACTAAGAAGTTGATACAAAGAAGCAAAGCAAGCAGGGGAAACGTGGACTCGCCAGCGGTGAAAGAGAGACCCAGTCGTAATTGGGCAAGGTGATACTGAGTGGGTTTTGGGACTGCCACGGTGCAGTGCTAGCAGATGATGTTAGTAAGGGGAAATTCGTCACAGGACGGTACCAGTGAAATCTCCTTTGAGGATTACAGGACGCTGTTATGAGGGAAGTTTTCCAACTGGGTGTGTTTATCCCACAACAGCGCCTTTAGTCATTCTGCACAGGACACAGTCACACATCTGCTTCTTTGGGACACCAAATTTTGCCTGAACCTCTTATTCTCCTAACATAGACCCAATGACTTCTTCTTCTTTCGTCAGATGAAGAAATCATTGTGTAACAGGCATTTCAAAAATGACTGTGAGGTGATTTCTGAGACTGAAGATTTCTGAACAGTCAACACTCAGGCTTCTACAACCAAGATCTCATTGTAATCATCTATCGTTGGGATAATTTGTCACATTTAAGCGTGACTACATGCAGAAGAACTGTCACCAAGTGTCATGGTCACAGTTAGATTTTTCGAAGTGATAATTAAAACTTCATGCCGTATCATCATCCTAGCCTCGCATAGGGCAACAGAATACGGCATCACCTAGGGCGTGAAATACTTTCCTTCTCATATGACGATATTTCTTAAGCTGAGCTCAGAGAGTGCGTCAGCCAATGGAGGTAAGTGTGGAACCAGTGGCGCCATCTGCGGAAGCAGTGGACAATTGGTTCCAAAATCTGGCAGTGCAGTAGAGCCAATGGCAGTTCATTTCAGAACCTTCAAACAGGATCATTGTCTCGAAGTTCTCATGCATGCGGATCAAGACTGTGTTTGCAGTCATCCACTATCATCACAGCAGGGCAGCCGTATCCACCTCAGATTGCTGTTTCCCAGCTGTCCATTCCTATCTTTACATGGGCCCTCTGTCTGTTTCCTCAGGCACATATCACTAGCCATCGGAGGCACTATATGCCTCCCAACCTGGACTGCAATCCCAAATGTCCAAACAAGCCGTCGCCGCCCTAGGTAAAGTAGCCACACCAGTGGTTAACTGCTGCCACGTTTAACCTTCCAGTTCATCTACATCTACATCTACATGGATACTCTGCATATCACATTTAAGTGCCTGGCAGGGGGTTCATCAAACCACCTTCACAATGATCTATTATTCCAATTTCGTATAGCGCGCGGAAAGAATGAACACCTATATCTTTCCGTACGAGCTCTGATTTCCCTTATTTTATCGTGGTGATCGTTCCCCACTATGTAGGTCGGTGTCAACAAAATTTTTTCGTATTCGAAGGAGAAAGTTGTAATTGGAATTTCGTAAGAAGATTCCGTCGCAACGAAAAACGCTTTTCTTTTAATGATGTCCAGCCCAAATCCTTCATCATTTCTGTAACACTCTCCCCCATATTTCGCGATAATACAAAACGTGCTGCCTTTCTTTGAACTTTTTCGATGTACTCCGTCAGTCCTATCTGGTAAGGATCCCACATTGCGCAGCAGTATTCTAAAAGAGGACGGACAAGCTTAGTGTAACCAGTCTTCTTAGTAGGTCTGTTACATTTTCTAAGTGTCCTGCCAATAAAATGCAGTCTTTGGTTAGCCCTCCCCACAACATTTTTTGTGTGTTCCTTCCAATTTAAGTTGTTCGTAATTGTAATAACTAGGTATTTAGTTGAATTTACAGCTTTTAGATTAGACTGATTTATCGTGTAACCGTAGTTTAACGAATTCCGTTTAACACTCATGTGGATGACCTCACACTTTTCATTACTTAGGGTCAACTGTCACTTTTCGCACCATCCAGATATTTTTTCTAAAACGTTTTGCAGTTTGTTTTAATCTTCTGATGACTTTATTAGTCGATAAACGACTGCGTCATCTGCAAACAACCGAAGACGGCTGCTCAGATTGTCTCCCTAATTGTTTATATAGATAAGAAACAGCAAACGACCTATGACACTACCTTGGGGAACGCCAGAAATCACTTCTGTTTTACTCGATGACTTTCTTTCAATTACTACGAACTGTGACCTCTCTGACAGGAAATCACAAATCCAGTCACATAAGTGAGACGATATTCCATAAGCACTCAATTTCACTATGTGTCGCTTGTGTAGTACAGTGTCAAAAGCCTTCCGGAAATCCAGAAATACGGAATCGATCTGAAGTCCCTTGTCAATAGCACTCAGTTATTCGTGGCCAGGTCTCAGAAAGAAGGGTTTGACGTAGTCTGCTTCTTGATCCACTTCTTTTGGGCAATGGCCGTTCACTGGAGAAAATCAATGAAGTGTCAGAAGGTCTGATACAGAATTCTGTTTGTCAGGAATCCCCATACAACAAGACAGATAGTTTATACGATAACCACGATGCGATTCTTGAACAGTCTGTTCTGAATAAAGGAAGTTCGGATAGTATCTAAGAGCAGATGCTATCGTACAAGAGCTGTTTCTTAACTGTAGCACTACTGACAGCACCTGTGTTGTCAACAATGAGGGAACAAGATCAGACATCAGAACAACAGCGCATTTCGGTATTGCAGGAAGTTATCTGTTCCTATAACACAGACGGCGAAAAACAATCCCTGAAGATGCAATAGGCTTCGCACTACTCTTCATGCATCTACTTCAATCAATTACGTAATGCGATTTTGTATACGTCTCTACGGTAACGCCTCAGTGTTGTCGCAGCTCTGTAGCTGATTATTGTTTTCTCCGGCAGTCATTCGCAATTCAAAATTGAAAGTTAGCAACAGGACCACTTGCTTCCAGGGGTCTTCTTTCGCTGACGCCACAAGGATCAGTTGTTTGGACTGCAACTTAACTTCGGAGTATTATGTTTGTAAGTCATGTTAGATTTTTGTCATATCTTTAGATGCAATTGAAATTATTCTCTATATTATAGGCTGTGACAATGCCTGTCCCTGACGTTAGCAAATATCTGAAACAAAAACCCGGGACATTTAAAATTTTTCTCAGTGGAACAAGGAATAAAAGACAATGGGTAAAATTGTTGCGTCATAAATACGAAGGTTTAGAAACTAATGACAAATAAATAAATACATAAATAATGTATAACTTTGTAATAGCTCCGAATTCATAGCAGAGTTACTGGTGCATGAGTCATTCCTCATTGATATTCTACTGATGAGTGGATTTGGCAAAAAATTACACAAATGTGATTGAAGTTCACCTGATTAACCCACTTGGTTTTCAAAGTCTGTACTGAGAGAACGTTCTTGTTATTTGTCCACAAGCATTCATACGAGAAAACGCTCGTTCAGTGAAGGCATTATTTCTTGGTATACAAAGAAGAAATTCTAATGTTTTAAGGAAGCTGGAATTTTCAAATATTTTCTCTGGTATATATTGTTTACTATACACATACTCACCACGCAGACCAGAATCGTCTATTATAATTGAAGGAGCCATTTCGTAAACGAAATCTTCAGTCTTTTGTATATCTTTCCATTGGGCTGCTCCTCCGTAAGTGTTGCGTAACTATAATCCTGCAAACTCTCAACTGGTTCAAATCACTTATTTGAATGTTCAGTTGCAATTTGATAAAATGTATGGATATACTGTTCAAATTTTGAGGTCTCTGGTCATAAATTCTCATTTTCCAATTTATCAGGAACTATGCTGACAGCTGATGTTATGAAACAGTCTTCACCCTTGCAAACAAAATTAGCTTTCAAATTATTTAACACAGAAATTGCTTCAAAAACTGTTTCACCCTCTGCTCTTTGAACTGCAGCGTGGAAAGGTGATGGCTGTTTGTGAAGAAAGTACAGCCAAGCTTCTGATAAAGGATTTTCAAAGAATGATTTGGTAACAAATGGATATTTATTTTGAGATTCGAAATATGATATCAGAGGAACAAATGTAGTCAGAAGACGTTCGACTGCAGGGAATAAATCAAGCCATCTGGTTTTGCTCTAGCCTAAAATTTGTTTGTGCTCTAGGTTTATATATTTCTTAAAGATTTTCAACCGTTACAGTACATTCATTTTAGAATCAAAGGCTTCAATATCAATAGGAAGGACATCAGCTGCCTGCCATCTGGATAGTGCTGTGCATTATATACGCAGAACACTCAACTCACAAGTAAATTATGACCTAAATTTCCTTTCAGTTTTGTGAAGAAGTTGTTGACGCCATTTACAGATGCATCTCCAAAACTACAACTCGTGTCATCTCCACAAAGAGAGATTTTTTTTAAGCTATTATTTTTCGTACATTCGCTCAAAAAGTGGCGATGGTTTCTAAAGATTTCAGATGCAGTATTTGAACCTGATTTCTCTCGGTAGGATTAAAGTACCAAACAAGCAACGGAAATATTTGGTCCCCTTATGGTCTGATGCGTTCGTCATCATCGAAATAAAATTAGCTTTGTGTAATTCAGATTCTAGATGATAAATGACAAATGGGGTTAAAACATTTAATATAATTGCCTCGGCTTTGCTACGGCTACAACTAATTTTGGTTCAAAAGTAAACTGGATAGGTCCATTGACCTAAAAGTTGGTTGTTGTAGACAGTGTGGTAAGCGAACGCTCCTTTAACAGCTGCTAACTTCATAACTTTATGCCCCAAAGCCTCACTTAAAAAATCTGTACGGTGCTAGAAGAACATCTGCACGCACCATTCTTTTATATTTTTCACTTTTTATAAAATGTGGTATATCCGAACCTCAACCCCCCCCCCCCTCTCGCCCCCCTCCACCCCGCGCTCTTATATTGAAAGTAGATGCACACTCATTGCATAGAACATCTGAGTCAGATTTTTTATTTAACGACCTTTTGAAGATCACTAATAAACACATGATTCCTTTTTGGCAGTGACACATTATTAACTTCAGGTGTTTTAGCACTCTCAGTTCACACAACTTGCGGCACGGACGTTTGGAATGAAACGTGCACTCGCACAACTCGCGTGCATCCTGAACGTATGGCGCAGTGCATGCCATCGTCCGTTGTCGGCGGCTTTACATCCTTTTCACTATATAAGTATGGAAATATGTGTATAGGAGTTATGTTTGCCGCTGCGTATTTAATATAAACTGAACGAAACTACCTACGTGCCAGTCCTCATTTAGCGAGTTTTTAACTAAGGTTTATTAAAATTTTGTTTATTTGCAGTCAATCGAATTTCTCCAGATACAAAAGATAAAACATCCGGGCATATCCCCGACATGTATAACAACCGCCCAGGATGCCCTAAAAACTAGGACAATTTTTGTCAAATCCGCACGTATGGTAGCCCCAGGAATATTACAATATAATAGCGGTACTTCCGAGTTGCGCCGCGCAAGGCATTTTCCGATTGTACTGGACAAAACTCAAATTTTTAAGGATATTTTTCTTTAACGGTCATGACGTAAGTGGGATGGAAATAACACGAGAGAAGCTGTATAAAAATTTAGAATTGAAATCAGGTAAACGACAGAAATATTCATTTTTTAGAAGTCTTAGGTAAGAAACAACTGGTTCAGTTGATACGTCTCTTCGTACCTTTTCATTTGAACACTGCTTATGCGTTACGTGGCAGACTTAAAGACAAAGAGCTGGTCATGTGACCTGTTTTACTTAATACTAATTTTTTTCCCGAGAACATTCAGTAATGAATACGAAACAGTGTTGTAAAATCATGTTAAAAATTAGATACACCACTTATGCATTTGAGTAAAGGTGAGTTCTTGAATCTAGTATACAAATATGCAGAACAACTAAAAATAAAGGATCGGTTCAATAAAACAAAAATGTAATTAGGTAAAGACTACGATTTTGCAAAAAGACATGAAGACTTTAAGTTGAGGACACCTGAAACTACAACTTTTCAGAGACCAGTAGTTTTCAGCGAGGAACAAGTTGACAGATTATTTCATGAAGAAGATGAGCTGGTAGACACGTCCAAGTTTGTAACAATTTAGATCCAGTTCACACTTTTTTGCACGAAAAATAACTTTTATACAAGTACAATTTCATATCCGATAGTACCCTCCGACAATTTAAATGACCAAAATGTGAAGGGTGAAAAAAGAAATATTAAAAAAAACCAATGAACGTATATTCTTACGATACAGAGTTTCATAATTCTATTAAGTATGTATTACAATCGTGATTAAACTGAAGAATTTCCAGTACAACTTTAAGAAAATATTAGAATTTCGGAAAAGACTTACATGTTTGATAACACTACCCAACCTTCCCCTTCCAATCCTCAAAACATAACATCATTTACGAGAACATCGTTTTGTTGCCTTACACTCAAGTTCGCTGAGAGTACCTCTTCATCACCGTCGTACACGCTATACTGACCTGATAAAATACCTTTATACTGATTTGTTACAGTCACAGTTTTTGAAGAACAGTGACATCCATTTATATATCGCTAGCAGAAAAAATTACCTCTAGTCGCATATTGTCATCTATTAAAGTGAACTCAAGGCTCCTAAAAAAACGCACATGTGAAAGGAGTACATCGTCAGAACAACATTGACCGGTTACATGTAGCGTGTTCAAAAGTTTGGAGGACAATGCACCCATGCAACATTATGCCTGGGAAACCATAACACGTGGACCACCAAAACGATCGTGTTTGACAGTCCACCTAGGTGCAATACGCGTTCCCACCTCACGCTATATGAGGGTACATTCGGCATTACCAAACATGATCGTTTTGGTGGTCCAGCCGTTGCGGTGTGGGGAATGACCCGGGGCAAATGAATTGTAAGGTACAATTTTATTCATAAAATTAAATGTGATATTTCAGGGCATGCATATAGTCCGAGTCATAATTGATGTCCTATGTTAATGTACTTAAACAATTATTATTGTACATGTTCGGTTGTGGGAGTGAGGGTTGTCCCCGCCCTCGAAAAGATGGGTCGTGATGACGCATGCGCAAAACAAGTACTCTCGCTTGCTTTATGACACCATTCGTGTGTTTCTGTTTGGAAATGACTGAAAAGACATAAGAAAAAGAAGCCTTTAGAGACTATACACAGATAAATAATATTTCTACGTTATATAAAAATGCATACGGAAGTTTATGTATAAATGAATTTGTTTTTGAATTGGGAGAAAAGATGTGTTTCTATTGACAATACTTGGCAAAAAAGAATCTGCTGTTCACAAAATAATTTCAGCGAGTTACCCATAGGAAACAGTGGTTATTAAGGTTGATATTATCAGTTGGACACCTGAGAGGTTATCTGAGTTACCCCTAGGAAATTTTTTTTCATGATTTATTAGTTTTTAAATAAAGGCCAACATATTTTTGTATTTGACCATTGAAATGTCCGTTAAAACACAGTTTTTTGAAATTTTTATGCAGACCCGAAAAGTAAGTATCCAAAAAAATAAGCTGTGGTAGCGCGAAAACGCCGCGCAGTGTCCCTCAAAGCAGTGATTTCTTATTAGTTACAGGACTTCCTGTACACATCATGCCCTGTTTCTCGTTCCTGTCCAGATTTGTATGTTTTCATCGCATTCTTGTCTTTAGGAGCACCATAATGTCAACAAAAAGTTCCTACACTTGGACAATTAGCTTTGTGTATTTATTAGTTGTTTATATGTATTTTTACAATTATTTAATATTTTCTCACAATTTATCTCATCCATAAGGTCTTTAAGAAAGGACCTGGTACCCAACACAAGAAAAGGTGAAAACCATAACAGGAACAGCTTGCTAAACTAGCTGAAAATCTTGACAGATTTAATGTGAAAAGTGCTGATAACACCAGCTCTGTAAGTACAGCAGGATTTATACCTTCATAAAATCTAGAGTCCGTAAGTTGTCCACTGTCTGAAGCAGAATCAGAACAATTTTGTCTGAAAAGGCATCAACGTCTCCACAGAAGTGTATTGAGAGTATATTGATTTGAAAGTTATCAATGATATGGGTAGGAAAGGTAAGCAAGACTTTGAAAAATGAACTTATTAAGAGAGGACGTGTAAACTACAGAATAAAGATGCATTTTTTCAACACATTAGCGCAGTCAACTGTACAGGGTGATTCAAAAAGAATACCACAACTTTAAAAGTGTGTATTTAATGAAAGAAAATAATATAACATTCTGTTATACATCATTACAAAGAGTATTTAAAAAGGTTTTTTTTCACTCAAAAACAAGTTCAGAGATGTTCAATATGGCCCCCTCCAGACACTCGAGCAATATCAACCCGATATTCCAACTCGTTCCACACTCTCTGTAGTATATCAGGCGTAACAGTTTGGATAGCTGCTGTTATTTCTCGTTTCAAATCATCAATGGTGGCTGGGAGAGGTGGCCGAAACACCATATCCTTAATATACCCCCATAAGAAAAAATCGCAGGGGGTAAGATCAGGGCTTCTTGCAGGCTAGTGATGAAGTGCTCTGTCATGAGCTGCCTGGCGGCCGATCCATCGTTCTCGGCCGTCCAGAACTTTTCCCTTTGCACAAACACCCTTTCTCTGTAAACTGTTTATACCAACGTTTAATACACCACGTATCAGGAGGTTTAACACCATACTTCGTTCGAAATGCACGCTGAACAACTGTCGTCGATTCACTTCTGCCGTACTCAAAAACACAAAAAGCTTTCTGTTGAGCGGTCGCCGTCTTAGCATCAACTGACGCTGAAGCCTAGTCAACATCGCCTCAAGTGAACAAATGTACAACTAAATCAAACTTTATAGCTCCCTTAATTCGCTGACAGATAGTGCTTAGCTCTGCCTTTTGTCGTTGCAGAGTTTTAAATTCCTAAAGTTTTGGTATTCTTTTTTAATCACCCTGTATAGTGTTCAAAACAGCCCTTTTTGGTGACAAAATTGCAGCAGTTTTTTCCTCAACGGTTCGACTTCTTTTTTGGGGGTGCTGAATCCGAAATTCATGTTTTCTGCCTTGTAGGAGAGCGGCTTCATAATGAAAAACGCAAATAATCTCAAAATTTGCGCCCAATTATCAGTTTCCGCCAAGGTCTAACGTAATAGTCGCAACACTCCGTCTCGTATTTGTTACCCACGGAGATAATGGCGCCCCAAGCGACCAACAAGTGACCTGTCTGAATACGGTATCAGATGAATGCGAACACAAACATTTATATTCATTTGTAACACAGCTTTTACAATAGGTTGTGTATGTAGTGACATAAAAATCGACAATAACTAAAAATTACACCACATTCGTTATTATTTAGTTTCCGAAGGATCCTGAGAGACACGAAACGCTGCAATAATGGAGAGTTTATTTGTGATTCTCTCGTAACGTATAGACGTTTGCTAAATAATGTCGTTTTCTTTTAATGACAAAAAATTGCTAGTAAACATCAGAACACCTGACCTTTTGCAGAAAGGCGTCGTAATCTACCAAACAAAGCAGGGTTTTGTTCGCTGCCCTTTCTGACAAAACAGCGTATGTGGAGTGTATAAAACCTATATGTATACCCCCTTCACTATTTATCGTGTCAAATAAACAGCCACATCCGTAGCATAAGGTTACATCATACAGACATGACTGTAGATCGTCAAAAGCAATAAAACTGTTTCCTGACATTGAACAAACCAGTTCCACAATTGTTGTTAAATCTGAGCCACAAACGGCAAGAATCTTCAACACAGTCGCTTTTGAAGTAAAAGTTAGAACATTTACAAAAATATTCATCTATTAGAAAGTTGAGGGAAGTGCAAGAAAGGGCGGATGATTAAATTCACCAATAAACTTTTTAAGTGTGAACGAAAGTGCCTATAATAATAACAGCAGACAATTCAATATATTCTTCTCAGTATGAAATATGTGTTTGTAGTCTTTTGTTTTCAGCTGAACAAGATGCAAATAAATCCATATTCGAAAGTATTTCTTCATGAACAAATTGTACCTTATGTCATTGAATCAGTATGATTTGGTCATTTTTACACATATTTCACAATACTTCGTGTCGGATTAAGGACCCCAAAAACTATACAGAACCGTTGAGAAAAAAACTTCCACAATTTTATTATGGGTGAACCACCATTTGACTGTGCTAGATCATTTCTTAAGGATTGGTTTTAGAAAATGGCGAGGGAGTTTTGTGGACATGGTTGTTGTATTCTCCTGTGAAATGTGATACATATTGCTTTCCTTGCATCCTTTAAAAAATAAAGGGATAAATTGTTTTGTGCAGAGACGTGGTTTTAAAACATGGAAAAAGTTTATCCCCAGAGTATTAGATCATGAAAAAAGTAGGTATATTTATCATACAGAATATTAAATTTGCTCCAACTATAAAAGTGAGGTCACACAGCAACGTGGGAAGTATTCTTCCCACTCCCCTTCTTTTCAGTGAAATGACAAAAACAACTTTTTCAATATATGTATATATTTATTAATAAATTTACTTCTTTTGTTACAATGATTGTTCACAATTACTTGCCATGAAATTTTCTGAAACACGGGTCTATGCAAAGTGGTATTTGACAATATATACAAACACAACGAGTGCATTTTTCTTCAGGTTTGGTACTACAATGACAGCACCTCCTGTAGGTTTCTCCTAAAATGGGTTGATGCTCCCTACAATCACATGACAAACATCTTCAGGTACTTTACCCCTTTTTGACAGAAAGACAGGTTTTTGTCCATGCCTTTTTCAGGATGAGAAGCCAGCAATCAATAGTCTGGCTAAATGGATCCTGTATGTGAGCTGATCATGCTGTCCACTTTCTCTTTTACTTATTTTCCACAGGATAAAAACAGTTCACTACAGCAACATCCACCAGGAAATAAAATATTGTGTGCCACCACTTTACAGAATGTCTGTCAATAGCATACCTTTTTCGTAATTGATCAAACTTATCGATACCATGAATTATTCTGTTGTATTCTGTAACAAATTCAGGACAAGAAATCTCTGTACTAGTACCATCCTTATTTTTGCTCTTCACTGTGACTGTTTCTCTTGGGTCATGGATTGAGCACAGGAAAATGACTGGACAGTTATCCATCCATTTTACTGCAGAAATGGCTCCTTTTGTTTCAAACTGGAATTCTCCTCATTCCAATTTTACGTTTTACTCATAAATTTGGGTAAATCTTTCCTGTTGGTCTTCGGTGTTCCAGTTCCATACACATCCGTTCCACATCCATACACACCCTTCTTCAAAAGAGTTTACATCACTTTCACGGTGGTGAAGAATCTGGCAAATGCAACTACATTATTTTTATAATGTATTTCCTTTGTTAGATCTACTACAACCATTTCGCCCAATGTCAAGTCACTATCTGCCTTACACTTGCCTGTGTAAACATCAAAGTTCATTATATATCCTGTGAGTGAATCTGACAAGCACCACACTTTGTAGCCTCGTTTCACCGGATTCATTGGTAGATACTGATTCATAGATGATCGTCCTTTGAAAGGCATCATCGATTCATCCACTGACATAAATGAGGGCTCATAATTATTCTCGCAACTCTACAAAAGCTATTCAATCAATGGCTGTAATTTGTACATTTTATCATATTCTGAACGATTTCTTGGCTTTGCAATTTCATTGTTATTACAGTGAACATTCTCTACAATCTTTTTAAATCTTTTACTTGTCATTACATTACCAACTGACTCTACTTTTAGTATAGGGCCTGAACTCCAGAAGTCAGAGAGAGCAGGAAGTTGGTGAATTCCCATTAGAATATGACATCCTATATAAGCTCTCATTTCTTGAGGAGTTGTGTTCACCCAGGTTTTTGATAGACATCTACTACCACGATTTTGTTTTGCATACAAGTTTGTTTCATTTACAATGAGAGTGAAAACATTGTCATCAAAGAACTTAGAAAAATAAGTGAGCTCCCAACATTGGCACTACAGAGGAATTTTGGTTTTCCTTCCATTCGTGTTTCAAAGTTGTTCTTTATATTGTCGGAGTAAGAACAGTCTCCATTCCATTCTTCTTCACTTTCACTGTCCAACGTATTACTACTGGCAACAGTCGGAAGCACAAATGATTCACTGCCATGTTCATCACCATAAATGTCTTGTTCCATAGAAACATACCTTGAATTGCTGGTGGCTGTGTTATCTAGAACATACAGTTCATCTGAAGCACCTTCATCTTCTACAGTTTCTGAATCACTTTCATCAGGTAATGAAAATAATATATTGTAAATTTCGTCAACATGTTTAGGATTGCTGAGGTTTAGGGAATGAGACATCTGAAAGGAAAGCAATGCAAAGAAATAGAGAACTGGAGAGTGTAAAAAATACTATGACAGATTCAGTGGAAGCAAGCACTTGGTTTGGTACGGTAAACTTGACATTCTTTAGTAACACAATGATCTGTGCATTATTTATGAAACCCACTAAGTCAAAAATGTCAAATAAATGTGGAGAAATATAGAAATATCCGTTCTAGTGTCGTAAAACAATGGGCTATCAAAGAGGCGGTGGGAAGGATACTTCCCACCAACAAAATCAAATACTACAAGTAAAGTCCATAAGTAATGTAAGTAAAACACATTTTACAACAAACGGGGAACACCAAATAATAAGACAGCACAGCAAAAATCAAAAGTATTTACCTTATACTATAGCTTTGAGGAAAAACATCACAAAATCTCACGCAAACAGCACTGAAAGGCTCCTCTATAGAGCAACACTCAGCCATACAAAGCCTGTGCCCGACGGTACAGCAAACACGGCGGGAACTTCCGATTGGAAGTAGTACCCTATACTGTTCACTACGTGGCAGCACCATACAGAGGTGGGAACTGTGAATCCCACGGGACTAGGAGCGAGGTCATTGTACAGTGTGTAAACTTTTAGATGGCAGACCTCTCCCTAGTCCTGAATCGGCAGAAGTAGGTAAACGTCGGGAGGCTTCGGTAGGCACGCAGTTTCGACTGCTGCCAACATTACGTAGCTGACTGTGTTATACAAGGTAGCCATTGTTGTCTGCTTCGTCATTGTTTTGCGCTGTACTGTTCTGCGTGTTTTTATTGTGCAGTTGTGCTAAACAGTATCAAAATGAATGAAGAGGTAGTTGCTGGCCCATCTCGGGAGTCGCCAAAAACCCCTACTAGTAGGCCTATGGTTGGAAGGAAACCAGTATTACGTAGCGATGCTCGCAAAATTATATTGCCTCTGATTGAATGCTGCGAAAGGGAAAGGGAGCAGAAAAAATTGCTTCACCCCATTTACAAACCTTCAGTGAGAGCTGCTACATACACAGGACAAAGCATGTGTAGCATTGGAAGATTCGAACAGTTTTCCACGAATCATCCTGGCCTATCACCACAAACGCCTGACAAGGGGAATGAAATAAAATGAAGAAAAAAATTGCGAAAAGTGGGAATCGAACCCGGGTCCGCTGCATAACAAGCCTTTACCTAATCTTTTGCACTACACATGCTACAGTGACATAACTGTCAAAATATTGTACATTACTCTTTTCGGGCGTTCGGAGAACAAGTCACCAAAGTTTCATTGCAATCGGATGAATTGTTTGTGAGTGCATAGTAGACAAACATACACACACACACACACACACACACACATATATATATATATATATATATATATATATATATATATATATATATATATATATATATTTCAGTTTCGTGTACGAACAATATTTAATGCGAGTTTTACTTCCTAGCCTTTCGTCTGCTTTCGTGTAAGCATGACGCGCAATTTGTAGTGACAACACTGCGACTGGTAGGCGTGCCTTGTCCCCCCCCCTCCCCCCCTTTCCCCGCCCCCCACCGCCAGCTCCTCTCCCCTCGCCAGCCACTGCTTGCTTCCTCCTCTCCTCGCACTCCCCTCACAACTCTGCCGTCTTACAGTTAACACACTTTGTAGTAGGACGCATGTTTCCCACGGCTCACGAAAGATTTAAAGTTATTTGTTCACTGTCCTCTAATACATTGCAGCCCCACTGTGAATGCTGTCTGTAAACACAGATTGAGTTGGTTGACATTCATGAGCAGCTGGAAATCGCCCTGACTACTGTCAAACTATTTGCAGCTGTTGCGAATCGGTGTGTTGGAAGAGGTCCCAGGAGTCCTGTACCTGTGGTACCAGTACCAAAGATACCTCAAGTACTATCTCCTCATATGGTTCTTGTCTCCTCTTCAAGAAGCACAAGATTCGTCATTACTCGTCCACTTGTCTGCGAGTGGCGCGTCAAAGATAGAACTATACCTCCTGTACAGGGTAGACAGAGAGCAAGGAAACCTCAGGGTGTTACACCAATCCCCCTAAACAACGAGTTCGAGATTCCGCTTTTCGCTCAAACTGAAACTGAACCAGTTTTGGGGAAACCTGCTTTGTCCTTTGTCAAGAGGAGGCAAACACAAAAGAGTAGGGGCCAATTAATTGTCGGCATTTCAAACGTGTGGCGAATACTGGTACCCCTTACGAAAATGGTAGCAAGGCAGGGGATACATCATCAGGAGCAATCAGTGTGTCTGTCAGGGGTTGAGACAAGAACTAAACTGAGGGTAACAAAACTAAAACTGAAATTCTGAGCTCGGTTTTCAAATGTTCCTTTATGAAGGAAACCCGAGGAGAATTATCCCAATGTAATCCTCACTGAAAAGATGTGTGAAATAAGTATTAGTATCAGTGGTGTTGAGGAACAGCAGAAATTGTTACAACCGAACACGGCTCCAGGGCCCAATGCAATCTCTATCAGATCCTGTACTAAATTTGTGGCTGTGTTAGTACCTCTTCTTAGTACGGTTTAACATAGATCCCTCAAACAGAAGACCTTGCCCAGTTGTTGGAAGAAACAATCTATAAGAAGTATAGCAGAAACTACCACCCGATAGAACATACTCTGAGCTCAAACATAATGAGGAATTTCTCGAACAGAATGACCTACTCCATGACAACCAGCATGATTTCCGAAAACATTGATCACGTGAAACTCAACTCACACTTTTCTCACGTGACATACTGAAAGCTTTGGATCAAGGCAGTCAGGTAGTGTAATATTTTTGTAGATTTCCGAAAAGCGTTTGAGTCACTACGACACCTATGCTTATTGTCAAAATTACGATCATATGAGGTATTAGGCGAAATCTGTGACTGGTCTGAGGATTTTTTGGCACGGAGGAGGCAGTCCGTTATCTTGGATAGAGAGTCATCGTCAGATGTGGAAGTAACTCTCAGTGTACCCCAGGGAAGTGTGTTGGGAACCTCACTGTTTATGTTGTATATTAATGACCTTGTGGGCAATATTAATAGTAACCTCAAACTTTTTGCAGATGATGTAGTGATCTATAATGAAGTACTCTCTGAAAGAAGCTGCTTAAATATTCAGTCAACTCTTGATAAGATTTCAAAATGTTTAAAAATAGGCAATTTGCTTTAAATGTTCAGAAATCTAAAACTGTACACTCAAAAAACGAGAAAACGTAGTATTCTATGACTATAATGTCAATAAGTCACAATTGGAATCGGCCAACTCAATCAAATATCTCGGTCTAACGCTCTCTACGGATATGAAATGAAACAGTCGTGGGAAAAACGGTTGGTAGACATTGGTTTGTTGGGACAACACTAAGGAAATCCAATCAATTTACAAAGGAGGTTGGTTACAAATCACTTGTGTGACTCTTTCTAGATATTGCTTAACTGTGTAGACCCATACTAAATATTATGTGATTAGTATGGTATATTGAATGTATACAGAGAAGGGCATTGCTATGGGTTTGTCTGAACCGTGGGAGAGTGTCACTGAGGTGCTGAAGAAACTGAACCGGCAGGTTCTTGAAGATAGATATAAGCTATCCCGAGGAAGCCTACTTAAAAACTTCAGGATCAGTTTAAATGATGATTCTAGGAATATACTAATATTACAATTCCCTATTTATCGCTCACATAGGAATCATTAGGTTAATTATAACATCCACAGAAGCATTTAAACATTCTTCCCAGGTATCATATGTGAATTTAGCAGGAAGAAACCCTAATAAATGTTACAATGGGATATATGCTCTGCCCTGCAATGCAAAGTTGTTTGCAGACTGTAGATGTAGCTTTAGAAGTAATTTGATTTTATAATTACAATTTTAAGTTTAGAAAATAAATGGTTTGAAAACTTGGATTCTTAACAGCTTATAACGGGGCACAATATTTTAAAATGCGCTAAATGCCGAAGATTTGTCCCTGCTCATAGCTCTTTAACATATGGATATTAGACTGCATATTTACAGTTATGGACTCTAATATATCAAAAAGTCAGTATAAATTTGAAAACTTAATAAACCACGTAATAATGTAGATAGAGAGGTAAAAATTGACACACATGCTTGCAATGACATGGGGTTTTATTAGAACAAAAAAAGAAGCAAAATTCACAAAATGTCCGACAGATCTCTTGCGTGCGTCGTTTGGTGATGATCGCGTGCTCAGCCGCCACTTTCGTCATGCTTGGCCTCCCAGGTCCTCAGACCTCAGCCCGTGCAATTATTGGTTGACTTTGGGGTTACCTGAAGTCCCAAGTGTATCGCGATCGACCGACATCTCTAGGGATGCTGAAAGACAACATCCGACGCCAGTGCCTCACCATAACTCCGGACATGCTTTACAGTGCTGTTCACAACATTATTCCTCGACTACAGCTATTGTTGAGGAATGATGATGGACATATTGAGTATTTCCTGTGAAGAACATCATCTTTGCTTTGTCATACTTTGTTATGCTAATTATTGCTATTCTGATCAGATGAAGCGCCATCTGACGAACTTTTTTTGAACTTTTGTATTTTTTTGGTTCTAATGAAACCCCATGTCATTCCAAGGATGTGTTTCAATTTGTACCTCTCTATCTACATTATTCCGTGATTTATTCAGTTTTCAAATTTATACTGACTTTTTGATATACACTCCTGGAAATGGAAAAAAGAACACATTGACACCGGTGTGTCAGACCCACCATACTTGCTCCGGACACTGCGAGAGGGCTGTACAAGCAATGATCACACGCACGGCACAGCGGACACACCAGGAACAGCGGTGTTGGCCGTGGAATGGCGCTAGCTGCGCAGCATTTGTGCACCGCCGCCGTCAGTGTCAGCCAGTTTGCCGTGGCATACGGAGCTCCATCGCAGTCTTTAACACTGGTAGCATGCCGCGACAGCGTGGACGTGAACCGTATGTGCAGTTGACGGACTTTGAGCGAGGGCGTATAGTGGGCATGCGGGAGGCCGGGTGGACGTACTGCCGAATTGCTCAACACGTGGGGCGTGAGGTCTCCACAGTACATCGATGTTGTCGCCAGTGGTCGGCGGAAGGTGCACGTGCCCGTCGACCTGGGACCGGACCGCAGCGACGCACGGATGCACGCCAGGACCGTAGGATCCTACGCAGTGCCGTAGGGGACCGCACCGCCACTTTCCAGCAAATTAGGGAGACTGTTGCTCCTGGGGTATCGGCGAGGACCATTCGCAACCGTCTCCATGAAGCTGGGCTACGGGCTCGCACACCGTTAGGCCGTCTTCCGCTCACGCCCCAACATCGTGCAGCCCGCCTCTAGTGGTGTCGCGACAGGCGTGAATGGAGGGACGAATGGAGACGTGTCGTTTTCAGCGATGAGAGTCGCTTCTGCCTTGGTGCCAATGATGGTCGTATGCGTGTTTGGCGCCGTGCAGGTGAGTGCCACAATCAGGACTGCATACGACCGAGGCACACAGGGCCAACACCCGGCATCATGGTGTGGGGAGCGATCTCCTACACTGGCCGTACACCTCTGGTGATCGCCGAGGGGACACTGAATAGTGCACGGTACATCCAAACCGTCATCGAACCCATCGTTCTACCATTCCTAGACCGGCAAGGGAACTTGCTGTTCCAACAGGACAATGCACGTCCGCATGTATCCCGTGCCACCCAACGTGCTCTAGAAGGTGTAAGTCAACTACCCTGGCCAGCAAGATCTCCGGATCTGTCCCCCATTGAGCATGTTTGGGACTGGATGAAGCGTCGTCTCACGCGGTCTGCACGTCCAGCACGAACGCTGGTCCAACTGAGGCGCCAGGTGGAAATGGCATGGCAAGCCGTTCCACAGGACTACATCCAGCATCTCTACGATCGTCTCCATGGGAGAATAGCAGGGTGTATTGCTGCGAAAGGTGGATATACACTGTACTAGTGCCGACATTGTGCATGCTCTGTTGCCTGTGTCTATGTGCCTGTGGTTCTGTCAGTGTGATCATGTGATGTATCTGACCCCAGGAATGTGTCAATAAAGTTTCCCCTTCCTGGGACAATGACTTCACGGTGTTCTTATTTCAATTTCCAGGAGTGTATATATATATATGAAGCAAAGTTCTTATAGTTGAAGAAATGTGTTTTACAGTATCTAAGATGAACAAGAGCTCATATTTGTTAAGGTATGCATTATACAGTCAATGTTTACTAGACGCTTTTTTTCTTGTTTTGGTTCATACAACCTCCTCTGAAAGCTTATTACCCTACAGTCTTAACAATAACAGTACCAGTACATGTATTCCACTGTCTGAGGTATGAGAACGGTTTTCGGTTACAACTTTCGACAGAGTAGTTTCCGGACAAGGGTTCCTAACCCCAAATTGATACATTTACCCTTCTCCACCATCCCTAAAAGTTTGTAACGTCATCATTGAATCACCCTGTACTTCCGGAACAATATGATACCCTGTTCTACTTACAGGTGTGACTGAAAGAGTAGATTGCCTCGATTTACGCTGGGGTAGTGCCTGTATAAAGTTGTGCGGAAGCAGGCAAGGAAACCGTGGGGAGCAGCACTAATGCGATTCTAGCTGGAAGTTAGATTCGGTGTAGGCTGACAGGACAGATACTCTCCATGTGGAAGACAGCTCAGCGTTGAAAACAACAAAGCTCATTTTGCGTCTTGCAGAGATCTCACCTCCTCGTTACAGTAGATGAAGCAGAGGTGCAGCTTCAGACGTTGAATATTACGAAAGCAAGCTACGCTAACCAGGCAATACAAATCTGATGATACGACAAATGTCACATCCTGTCATTCAGCATCTGGTAGGTGTTTTCGGTAGTGTCGTTTGTACCAGAACCTTTCCGATGGTGTGGAAGCACATTGAGGTAGTAGCTCTACCTAAGACCCGTAAAGATCTTCAGCCTATCAGCCTGCCCTGTCGAAATTTTCTGAGAAGCTATATCAAAGGTGCCACCTTTGTCACATGGATACCGAGCGACTGCTCCTGAGGAGCAATTGAGCTTCAGAAAATGACATCCGACTATCTCTTAACTTCTAAAAGCTATTGAATAAGCATGGGGAATACTATGAGACTGTGCCTTCCAGCATAGGGATGAGATTTTTCTTATGTTTCAGATCGACACTAGAGACGACAGCCAAGGAGAGAAGTAACTAGAATTGGATTCACGAGTACATCTGAAGAAACAGCTCATAGGGCAAAGCCTTCCTGTTACAGGGCGACGAGATTATACCAGTACGAGGATCTCGAAGCCCGAGGAGACCAGTGCCTTGAGTTTAAGGGGAAGAAATTTGAATCAGTTTGGGTGCTGATGAGCATGAAGTCGGTGAATTTTAAGAACTTCAGCATTTTTACAAAGAATGACTTCTACACACAGAAAATCTTCGTGTGCAAGTATCCATATTACATAAAGGTGTTTTATTAGCTTTTATGATGCTCAGGTCAAAGCAGTAAACTTGCGACTTGCTCGTATTTACATCGAGACAGTTATTTTTCAAGTGTCCAGCAAAATGTTCCTGAGTGTCTGTCAACCAGACTTTAACATTTCAGTGATGCTACTAAAAGCAGCTATCACTTAGTAGTCAGCAAGGATAATTCAGTGGGAAGTCTTTCATATAGATACTGTACAACATGATTTTCAGGACCTTCCTTGGGGCAGCCCATTCTTGTGATTCTTCCAGTAGCACTTCTTTCCTTGGCAGTTACACAGAGTCCTCTGTTTTGCATCATCCCCTTCAAGAGGCTGGAGAGACGAAAATTCTTTGGCAAGCTGCAGAGTTCCCTGCGTAGTATCTGGTTGTTCACAGTGTCATATGCAGATGTTATATTGGTCACAACTTGACCTACCAGACCTGAAGTCAGCTTATTCCGGAATTAACTTCTTATTAGTACTAGCAGCAGTCTTATTGTGAATCATCCTATAGAAGCTTTGGGACGAAAGTTCTTAGGTTCAGCAGCTTCCTTTTCTGGCTCAATTACATCTGCCTCCCTTCGGAACTTTGAGGATTTGGCTGTGCGGGGGCAGCTGTCACCCCTAGTCAGCCATATGGTTGGCACTGGTCCGAAATTTTCTTATTTTTTCCTCCTTTATATTGTCTGAGCTTTCACCTTTTGTTCTACATCTGATGTACACTGCGTATGATTCCTCCAGTATGGAGTCTGAATCCGTTAAGATGAGTTCCTCACACTTCACTCTCGCAATTCCTCTCTTGGCCACCTCCTGGCATTTAACATGTTTCAGGTGAAACGCCTTGTCCTGCCTGTCACTGTTTCTCATTGCGCCTTCCGATACTGAGGGAGAAGAGCGTTTTGTTTTTGACGCAACCAGATTTGATAGGGGAAATACCTCCAAGTATACGAGTTGTGTCCAAAAGTAAGATGACTGTATATTTTTAAGAAAAAAATATTTATTTATTCATCAATATTCATGTTGTCCCCTTCAAAGTAGTCCCCCTCAGATACAATACACTTGTGCCAACGCTTCTTCCAATCCTCGAAGCACTTCTCATAAGCCACGGTAATTGAAAAACAATGAGCAGAACTTTGACATTTGACCAAATTTGGCGTGCTTTTTTCGGTCTTGGCTCCTCGGGGTGTTTCCATTGGGACGACTGGGCTTTGGTTTCGACGTCACAGTCCTAAACCCATGTTTGCCCTTTTGAGCAAATCAGGATCATCACTCAGGTCATCCGAGAGCTCCTGAGCGATGCTCATGCGACGGTTCTTCTGGTCAAAATTGAGAAGTTTTGGAACAAACTTCGCCGACACGTGTCTCATGCCCAAAACATCCGAAAAAATGTATGACACGAGCCGACCGATATGCCAACATACTCAGCAACCTCTCTTACAGTAATTCGACGATTTTCCAAACCAATTTTCTTCACAGCTTCGACGTTATCATCTGTTGTTGTGCTGGGGCGTCCAGAGCGGGGTTCGTCATTGACATCTTCTCGGCCATCTTGGAAGAGCTTGTACCACTTGTAAACATTTTTTTTTCCTTACAGCAGACTCACCGTATGCCACTGCCAACATTTCGAGTGTTTTATAGCACTTGATTCCATTTTTCACACAAAATTTGATTCAAATTCTTTGCTCCATTTTCTTTATAATAGACGAACATCGCCGAGCACACTAAAACACCTCTAACCTTTCTATCTGTCAAAAACAAACGAAGCATGCTGCACATTTGAAACATCGTTTGATGGTACAACAATGTCAACAATGTGGTTTTCTGTTTCAATCACTCATCGACAAATCCAGTGTGGTAATAGCCCTTTCAGTAACTGACCGGATTCTCCGCTTGTTACAGAGAGTTTGTGGCGCAGAACACTGATGAAGCACACGGCCAGTCAGTATTGTCAGTGATCTCACCTCGATGATCGTATCACTGTTTCGCAGTTCACTCTGTTTTGAACTGTTTCCTCTCCTTGTGATAACTGTACATCATTGTTGGAGTTAGGATCTTTATTAAACATTTCAATGTACAATATGAGTTCAGTTTCAGTAATGAACAATATTAAGAAAATTTCTTCTCCGTGTGAGACTTCTGCCTTTGCAGAGGCATGAAGCGCAGGTTAACATGCCTGTACTGCGAGAGAGAGGCTGGTCGTGTTCTCCTCATACAGCTCCTCACCATGTGCAATATTTGTGGGAGTTGGGCTTCCCCCCTCAACTCTCCGCAACCCCCTCTGGCTATTGGCAAAATTACTGCTAACAAACAGTACCAGATCACACTGTCTGAAATTTTAGATGTCTATCATCTGTGGAAGATAATGGAATTATTTTACGCACAGAAGCACAGTTTGATTTTGGACACAAGGCTGATCCATACTTTCATGCCGTGAAGGATATGGGCGCTGAGTACCATTATTGGGGCATGCGTCACTCGTGTGGTGGACATCAAAGCACCAGTAGGCATGGCCACTCAACATCGAAATCGTGACATACAGAATCAAAATATACTTCAGGATAAAAAGCTTCTCCCACTTAGGTAGACAACAGCATTCAATCTACAGAAGGATTTGTACCACTCAAAAAGACCTTCACCTATTAAACTCCGTTCAGCATTAGTCTCCACGTTCCAAGGAAGATAAATCTGAGCACTCTTTGGATGTCAGTAGGGAACCTGTGCCATTAATACATCTAGACATCAAGATGGCACATGACGCTCGTCGTCCGAAAACTTCCGTACCTAACCTGCCAAGATTAAATTTGGGCATACTCACCCTGTGATTTTGGTATCAAACAAACTGCGTGTACCTACAAGCCGTGTTAACGTCCTAACTCTCCGATTTTTTCACGATCTTCTCACACATAAAATTTGGAAAATTAGTCATTTTCAGACGTAATCTCCAAACAGCTGAACACAGTTTTCTCGGCGTCGACGTCATGGTTCCAACGCCACTCCGATAGAAAAATCGCAAGATGCAACAATGGAACTACTGGAGAACATATATAGTTGTATGCCTTTGTTCGATCTAGTGATGCTAAGAAGAGTTCTTTGGATTCCTTTCCAACTCGTGAAGTAATTCCTTGCAAGACTTTTAATATTGTACATGTCCGAAAGAACAGATACCATATCCATATAAGTATATTGTTCTGAAACAACGGCGATGACCTTCTTCTTCTGTGCGGATGCACACATATTCCCCGAACTCTTACGGGACTTGGTAAGACTGTCTTCCACGAGTAGTGAGTGTGTTGGGGTAGGACACTACAATTGTAGTGTGTGGACATCTAGGTGAGAATGTGCGTCTCGCTGGAGGCGTGCGCGAGATAGCCCCGGAAGTCGTGCTATCCTCTGCGCCCGTGATGGTTCAAATGGATAGAGCGTCTGCCCTGTAAGCAGAAGATCCAAGGTTCGAGTCCCGGTCGGGGCACACATTTTCACCTGTCCCCCTTGATAATTTCAACGCTCGTTAGTAGCTGAAGGTATTAATATAATTCTAATTTTAAAGATTACTGAAAGAAATGATGAGAACAACGAATAAGGATTTGAAATTGGCTTACGGTCTTTGGTTGGCCCTTCTGATAAGCAGTAAAAGCTGTTTAACTCAGCTGCTGAGGGTGCTATTCACAATATCATTTCTGCACTTTTGCACCATGTTATTAAATTTGTAGGAAAACTTAAATTGCATTAATTATGCAGCTGCATGTAGACATAATCTGAAAATCGTTACTACTAATATAAAGTAAATACCATCAGTTGCTCTATTATATTAAAATAATAAAGTACATATTATTATTATGAAAGCTCACACTCTATGTAATTACAATTTTCTTCCATTATACTGTATGTAGTAGTAGGCGAAACTAAAATGGGACAAATTACGTTGAAAAAACCAAAGTTTTAAATTGCATAGTTTTACATATTTTGACGCATTATACATATTTCACACTACACTGCCGAATTTTACATATTTCATTAATGCAGAATTATTATACATTTTCCCAAGTCCCACACATTTTCGTTATACAGCAAGTAAGGAAAAAAATTTAAGGTTTATTATTGTGTTTGTTATGCTGTCATGAATTACGTTACATTCAAAACTAAATTGCACAAGTTCGATGGAGACGACAATGACTCATTTTAAACGCTTTCCTTTGTTATTCTCAAATGCTTCACAATGTGTAGCGGTCAGCTGCATTAAGTTATCTCTGGCACTTGTCGCATCTTCTTCATCATCAACGCTGTAAACATGGATTTCTACTGACAGAGTTTTAACCATTGATGGTAAAATAGTCCTCTGTCAAATTTATGGTAAACATACAGGATGTACTATGAAGTCAAACAATGTTTATAAAGCAATATACATATTATAAATAAACAATGGATTTCGTCAGAGAATACGTTCTACTTACACAGTTGTGGGACAGCTTATAGAATCTAATTGTGATTTTTACAAAGAACTGTGTTTTGCATTGGTTGCTGGGTACATATCCTGGAACACACTTCAGGCATGTCAGTTTAAACATTTCTTACAGAAATACTGGAGCCGCAAGGTTCCCGACAAGTCAACAATCAGGAAGAACTACCTGGATTGTTGCTATGTTGACATATTAGAACAAAATCAGGGCTGACACTAGCAAATCACCTTTATGGATATCTGCTGATGAGATGACAGATGCTGTAGACCGTTTCATCAGTAATCTAATCATGGGTAAAATGGGCTCTGTGTCTGTATCTAAACTTATTTAATTTATTGTAAACATTTGGGGGCAATAAGCCGGCCGAGGTGGCCGAGCGGTTCTATACTTGATGTTAACAAATTTCTCTTCTTCAGAAACGCTTTCCTTGCCACTGCCAGTCTACATTTTATATCCTCTCTACTTCGACCTTCATGAGTTATTTTGCTCCCCAATTTCCTAATCTAATTCAATCAGCATCACCCGACTTAATTCGGCCATTCCATTATCCTCGTTTTGCTTTTGTTGATGTTCATCTTATATACTCCTCTCAAGACACTGCCCATTCCATTCAACTGCTCTTCCAAGTCCTATGCTGTCTCTGACAGAATTACAATGTCATCGGCGAACCTCAAAGTTTTTATTTCTTCTCCATGAATTTTAATACCTATTCCGAATTTTTCTTTTGTTTCCTTTACTACTTGTTCAATACACAGATTGAATAACATCGGGGAGAGGCTACAACCCTGTCTCACTCCGTTCCCAACCACTGCTTCCCTTTCATTTCCCTCGACTCTAATAACTGCCATCTGGTTTCTATACAAATTGTAAATAGCCTTTCGCTCCCTGTATTTTACCCTTGCCACCTTTAGAATTTGAAAGAGAGTATTCCAATCAACATTGTCAAAAGCTTTCTCTAAGTCTACAAATGCTAGAAACGTAGGTTTGCCTTTCCTTAATCTTTCTTCTAAGATAAGTCGTAAGGTCAGTATTGCTTCACGTGTTCCAGTATTTCTATGGAATCCAAACTGATCTTCCCCAAGGTCGGCTTCTACTAGTTTTTCCATTCGTCTGTAAAGAATTCGTGTTAGTATTTTGCAGCTGTGACTTATTAAACTGATAGTTCGGTAATTTTCACATCTGTCAACACCTGCTTTCTTTGGGATTGGAATTATTATATTCTTCTTGAAGTCTGAGGGTATTTCGCCTGTTTCATTAATCTTGCTCACCAGATGGTAGATTTTTGTCAGGACTGGCTCTCCCAAGGCCATCAGTAGTTCCAATGGATGTTGTCTACTCCGGGGGCCTTGTTTCGACTCAGGTCTTTCAGTGCTCTGTCAAACACTTCACACAGTATCGTATCTCCCATTTCATATTCATCTACATCCTCTTCCATTTCCATAATATTGTCCTCAAGTACATCGCCTTGGATAGACCCTCTATATACTCCTTCCACCTTTCTGCTTTTCCTTCTTTGCTTAGAACTGGGTTTCCATCTGAGCTCTTGATGTTCATACAAGTGGTTCTCTTATCTCCAAAGGCCTCTTTAATTTTCCTGTAGGCAGTATCTATCTTACCCCTAGTGAGATAAGCCTCTACATCCTTACATTTGTCCTCTAGCCATGCCTGCTTAGCCATTTTGCACTTCCTATCGATCTCATTTTTGGGACGTTTGTATTCCTTTTTGCCTGGTTCATTTATTGCATTTTTATATTTTCTCCTTTCACCAATTAAATTCAATATTTCTTCTGTTCCCCAAGGATTTC
Organism: Schistocerca gregaria; assembly: GCF_023897955.1. Lineage (NCBI taxonomy): Eukaryota > Metazoa > Arthropoda > Insecta > Orthoptera > Acrididae > Schistocerca > Schistocerca gregaria. Next base: position 761,388,120 of record NC_064921.1, read on the forward strand.
TACTAGCCCTCGTCTTTTTACCTACTTGATCCTCTGCTGCCTTCACTACTTCATCCCTCAAAGCTACCCATTCTTCTTCTACTGTATTTCTTTCCCCCATTCCTGTCAATTGTTCCCTTATGCTCTCCCTGAAACTCTGTACAACCTCTGGTTCTTACAGTTTATCCAGGTCCCATCTTCTTAAATTCCCTCCTTTTTGCAGTTTCTTCAGTTTTAATCTACAGGTCATAACCAATAGATTGTGGTCGAAGTCCACATCTGCCCCTGGAAATGTCTCACAATTTAAAACCTGGTTCCTAAATCTCTGTCTTACCATTATATAATCTATCTGATACCTTTTAGTATCTCCAGGGTTCTTCCATGTATACAACCTTCTTTCATGATTCTTAAACCAAGTGTTAGCTATGATTAAGTTGTGCTCTGTGCATAATTCTACCAAGCGGCTTCCTCTTTCATTTCTTAGCCCCAATGCATATCCACCTACTACACAGTTAGGTTTACGTATTTCTATGTTTAAGGGGACTGATGACCTTAGAAGTTAAGTCCCATAGAGCTCAGAGCCATTGAGCCATTTTTTTTTTTTTTTTTTTTTTTTTTTGGAGGCAATGAATAGCTAAACAATTGCTACATTCGGCTGAACATTGGGAAAAGTATATTGCTCGTAAGACCTACATGATAAATTTAGTGTAGTTTAATGAAACTAAGGCTCATGCCACAAACATTACAAAATCTATTTATACATCCTTTCAACTTAAATATTATATGTTTCAGTGTGTTTATTATTAGCCTATTATACCATTATCACATAACAAGTCACCTCATTGGTTCAATGTTTCTCATTACATCCTAAATTTAGAATTTTGTTTTGTCCAATATCATTTGTGCTTCTTTAAAAAACTATGAAGTATAATACAATACTAATTTGAACACTGAAATTCTAAATGATAAGTTGTTCTCCATCGTTTTTTGTTTTCCCGACTACTCTCATCTCATACGCAACCCAGATTTCATGTCTTGGACAACTGGAAACTATTTCTTTTTAATTGTAAAGCTACACACATGAATGTGATAAGAACGTCTCTGTTAACAGCAAGTAAGTGAATAAACAAATGTGATGGTTCTCAATCTTAAGCTCACATAACAGGCTCTGCACATGTACCATGACACCAGAACGTCTCAGTTTTCCAACAAAAACACATAGAGCCTGACACATTCAGAATGTTCGTAGTTCAACACTAGATTTTAAAGAACATAACAGAAATAATAGGTCAGTGTTATTAGAAAAGAGTTTTAAATCCTAATTGCTTAATTTTGATTTGTATAAGTTATCCTACTAGAGACTGCATCCTTACCTTTCTCTAGGTAGTGAATCGACCTACTCCTACAGTCACTGAGAACCTGCAGCTTAACGCGGAATCCCAGTTTGGCATTTTCAGAAAGTCAGTAACATTAACTTCCTTAAAAATGCTAAATACCTAACAACTAGCCGTTGCATTTGCACTCTGATCGAAAAAGCAGAAAATCAGTAATTGAAAGGGCAGCAGTTACTTGCCATCAAATGAGTTTGAATGTAGATTACTTTTTTCACGTAGAAGAAACCATCGAGCTTTGTATATATGCAGTTTACTGGCACAGCGGTGTTTCTTATGTCTCGCCTGATAGCACCGAAAGGCAGCTGAGGTTGTTCAAGACAAAACTGGCGTGAAGTGTACGTTGGAGAATTACGCCAATACGATGAAATTTTACTGAATGCCGCAACACAAAAGCTGCAATTCCCAAAAATATGTTGGCTCAATCGAACGCATTTTTCATTGTCATCTACCTAAACACGGAGGTGAGGGGGAGGTACTTTCAAAAAAATCTGTGATAGTTTAACGCTACGAAGATCGTCGTTATGGGTCGTTAGGTCTTATTACAGTCGTAAACCCAACACTTTAGCACGGTTCATTGAAGAAATTGTTGCCTCTGTGTAACAAGCTATAGGCTTTGAAGCATTCTTCTCGAGTCACTTGAGGAATCAATCTCAAACGAGACACACGAGTATTGCCAATAACAACTACACCCTGTGTTTCAAAACGGCAGAAATAAGTGAGCGCGGAAGTGAAAAACGGTAAAAGTCGTTCGGTAAACGATAAACAAGACGACCTGATGCAGTGGCCATTAGATCCTATAATGAATGGGTGGTGGAGCCGACCTCTAGTGACATCAATTTACCACAGATCGTTAAAACAATTGTGGCTGCCATGTAGCTGGAAAATGACGCAGGTCATTACAGCCAGCAAGAAAGGTGGCTCTACCGACAAGAAGTACTATTTCCCTGGCGTTTGTTTCTAGCAGAATCATAGAGCATACGCTGCGTTTGCTTGTGATGACTTGTATGGAGACAGAACAAAACATATATAGGAATCAATATCGTTTCCACTAGCACCGATCATGTGAAAACCGGCCTCGTCCGTTCAGACATAGTGTGCAAAACTCAGCTTGCCCTTTTCTCGCACATTATTCTGCGAGACATGGATGAAGAGCTGCAGACCAATTCCATACTCCTAGGTTTCCGGAAAGCTTTCGAGACAGTGCCTGTTAACGAAGATCCGACTATACGGAATAAGTTTTCAGATATCAGTGGCTCGAAGCCTTTGTAAGCAACAAAACCCAGTGCGTCATCTCGATAGCGAGTGTTCATCGGATACAAAAAATATTGTCAACAGTGTGCCAAGGAAATGTGGTAGGATTGATCTTGCTCTCTATATAAATAAAAGATCTGAAAAACAGGGTGAGCAACGATCTACGACTTTTTGCTGATGCTGCTATAATGTAGTGACTATAGGAAGATACAGGATGACTTGGATCCAAATTCTGTTTGATATGGTGTATGGTAGATTGTTGTAAATGCGGGAAAACGTAAATTATTGCAGCTGAGTAGGAAAAACGGTGCTGAAATGTTGGAATACGGTGCTGTTTGACACAGACACGTCGATTAAATATTTAGGTGTAACGTTTCAAAGCGACGTGTAATGAAACAAGCACATAAACTCGGTTCCAAGGAAGGTAAATCGTCGAATTCGATTTATTGGGAGAATTATATAAAACTGTAGGTCACCAATAAAGGAGAAAAAAACAATTCAGAAGCATTCTGAGAGATTTATTACCAGTAGGTTTGATCCATGGAGGTAGAATATTTTTACCTCCATGGTTTGATCATCGTACGAGTACTGCAGACATACTCCATCATTCTAGTGGGAATCCGTGGAGAGAAGAACACGTTCTTTCATCGAAACGCTATTGAAAAAGGTTAGAGAACAGCATTTTCGACAGACTGCACAACAATCCTATTGTCACCCATATATATCTCGTGTAAAGATTTCGAAGACAAGATAGCAGAAATCAGGCTTGATACAAAAGCATGGAGACAATCGTTAATCCTTCGCTTCAGTTGCGACAGGAACAGGGAGAGAAGTGAGTAGCAGTAGTTACAGGATTCCTCTGCCATGCACCGTATGGTGGCTTGTGAAGAAGGTATGTGGATGAAGATGTAGGCACTCTGTTTGTCTGCCATATTTCAAGGTACTAATGAATAGTTGTTTTATACTTTAACCCATTCAGATTCAGTCGCCGAATGTCAGAATGTTATGTCTCCATCTCAACATAGACTGGTTTTGCGAAACTGAATGTAGCTTTCGCATGCATGTCACTGCCAAGTAACATTTCTTGATGAAACTTCGACCATGTGTAGAAAGAAATGCTACATTATAATACAGAAGGTAACTCAAACAAATACGCAATGAGAAGAACAGAAATGACACTTTTATTCGAAGACAGTCATTGGACTGAAGTCATTGTGATTCATGATGGTCCTCTAGACATTAAAGTAGGCAGATAATGGTTCTTATTAGGGTGTCTGATTACAACACTATTAAGTTCATATTTTAGAGCGTTGCATTTCTCCTAGAGTGCAGCTGATAACCGCTGGATGGGTGTTGGTGCATCTGAACGTGCTGCAATAGTAGTCTGTGACCTTAGTAAGGGATATAACTGCATCCCACATAAGGCCCTGCTCAGAAAGCTAAGGACATATTGTATAGGGGGATCTGTCCTACAAACTCTTGAATCTTATCTGATAAACAGACGACAGATTGTCTCCATGCAAGGATCTGATTCAGGTGAGAAGAAGCTACAGTGTGGTGTGCCACAGGGATCTGTAATAGGGCTCCTTCTGTTCCTTATCTTCGTAAATGACATAGGCTACAATGGGCACATCTTGCAGTTTGCGGATGATACAACCTTGTTCTCAAAAGGAGAGAATGTTGAACAGGCAGTCCAACAAGCAGATGTCTTGTTCAATGAAGCTACGCCCTGGTTTATCATGAACAAAATGAAAATTAATGAGGAAAAATCTCAGAGGATGATATGCAGCCTCAGCAATACTAGAGCACTCGGTAACGCAGCAGATGTTAAACTTCTGGGCTTTCTCACTGATACCAAATTAACCTGGCAACAGCACACCAAACAAGTATGTTCCAAACTTTCATGGGTCTTGTACCTCTTGACGAAACTGAAAAGTATAGTACCAGACAATACTGTTCGAGCTCTGATTTCTCTTATTTTATTTTGATGATTATTCCTACCTATGTAGGTTGGGCGCAACAAAATATTTTCGCATTCGGAAGAGAAAGTTGTTGACTGAAATTTCGTAAATAGATCTCGCCGCGATGAAAAACGTCTTTGCTTTAATGACTTCCATCCCAACTCGCGTATCATATCTACCACACTCTCTCCCCTATTACGTGATAATACAAAACGAGCTGACCTTTTTTTTTTTTTTTTTTTGCACCCCTTCGATGTCCTCCGTCAATCCCACCTGGTAAGGATCCCACACCGCGCAGCAATATTCTAACAGAGGACGAACGAGTGTAGTGTAAAGCCGAGTTCAGACAGTCAACAAAAGTATCGCCACTGCTAATGGCGAACTGCAGACGCTTTGTAGTTGCATGTGTGAACTCCTAGTTTTCGGTGGCGCCATTTAAGAAGCGCAACTTTTGTCACGCCACAAAAAGTTGAACTTGGTTCTACTTTGTTGCGCCATTTGGCCTTCTCCACAATCGAATAACGTCATTCGATTGCTACCTCGCGGCTGGATTCAAACCTTTCTAGTGCGTATTAGTTCGCAGATAGTGCTTTTGTTTGTGCGTTTGCTATTAGTATGTCGAAAAAGTGATCAATCGCGACAATTATGAGATTCTTGGAGGTGTATCAAGAACGAGAATGCCTTTGGAACCACAAAAGCGAATCACACAAAGACAGAAATTTACTTTCACTGTTGAGAACAGCAAAAGGGGCTATGTTTTATCACTTACCTTCAAATGAGACTTAAGGGCACCGTAAATAGCATCCAGCACTCCGCACAAGAATACTGAAATAGTATTTTTCGGGACACGGTAGGTGTACTGGAGAGATGACATGGAATCACCACTTTCCAAATATCGGAGAGTTACTTGAAGTTTCACACGTGCATGGTTTGCGTCTCTCATATGTGTATCCGATCTTTGAATAGAGCTTGATACACAGCTCAACAAGTACTCGAAATTCGTCTTCAACATCCGAAAATGGTTTACGAATGAATTTTCATCTTCGAATGTCATTTCTTTTATGAGCATATTTGTTGCTACCATATAATTTCTGCGAGATAGCCACTTACGGATCCATTTGCGTTTCCATTTCTTTGTTGTTAACTCTTCGTTCAGTTCTAATGCCACAATTTGCGCTACAACATTGAATGCATGCCCCAATCATTTCAGCTGAGACAGTTGACGCCATTTTGCAAACTGCGCAATTACGAAGAATTTGTGGCGTCCTGTGTGAACGGTAGCTCACAGCACCACTTCAGAATGACGTGACATATGGCGATACTACTTTCGTTGCGTGTGTGAACCCGGCTTAAGCTGTCTCTTTAGTGGACTTGTTGCATCTTCTAAGTGTCCTGCCAATGAAACGCAACCTTTGGCTCGCCTTCCCCACAATCTGTATGTGGTCTCTCCAACTGAAGTTGTTCGCAATTTTAACACCCAGGTACTTAGTTGAATTGACAGCCTTGAGAATTGTACTATTTATCGAATAATCGAATTCCAACGGACTTCTTTTGGAACTCTTGTGGATCAACTCACAATTTTCGTTATTTAACGTCGACTGCCACCTGCCACACCATACAGCAATCTTTTCTAAATCGCTTTGCAACTGATACTGGTCTTCGGATGACCTTACTAGACGGTAAATTACAGCATCATCTGCGAACAATCTAAGAGAACTGCTCAGATTGTCACCCAGGTCATTTATATACAGGGTGTTACAAAAAGGTACTGCCAAACTTTCAGGAAACATTCTTCACACACAAAGAAAGAAAATATGTTATGTGAACATGTGTCTGGAAACACTTACTTCCCATGTTAGAGCTCATTTTATTACTTCTCTTCAAATCACATTAATCATGGAATGGAAACACACAGCACCAGAACGTTACAGCATGACTTCAAACACTTTGTTACAGGAAATGTTTAAAATGTCCTCCGTTAGCAAGGATACATGCATCCACCCTCCGTCGAATGGAATTCCTGATGTGCTGATGCAGCCCTGCAGAATGGCGTATTGTATCACAGCCGTCCACAATATGAGCATGAAGAGTCTCTACATTTGGTACCGGGGTTGCGTAGACCAGAGCTTTCAAATGCCCCCATAAATGAAAGTCAAGAAGGTTGAGGTCAGGAGAACGTGGAGGCCATGAAATTGGTCCGCCTCTACCAAACCATCAGTCACCGAATCTGTTGTTGAGAAGCGTACGAACACTTCGTCTGAAATGTGAAGGAGGTCCATCGTGCACGAACCACATGTTGTGTTGTACTTGTAAAGGCACATGTTCTAGCAGCACAGGTAGAGTATCCCGTATGAAATCATGATAACGTGCTGCATTGAGCAGAGGTGGAAGAACATACTGACGAAACTAAAATGAGCACTAACATGGAAATTAAGCATTTCCGGACACATGTCCACATAACATCTTTCTTTATTTGTGTGTTAGGAATGTTTCCTGAAAGTTTGGCCGCGCCTTTTTGTAACACCCTGTAGATCAGGGACAGCAGAGGTCCCAGGACGCTTCCCTGGGCAAGCACGTGATATCACTTCAGTTTTACTCGATGATTTGCCATCTATTACTAAGAACTGTGACCTTCCTGACAGGAAATCACGAATCCAGTCGCACAACTGAGACGATACTTCATAGGCCAGTAGCTTGACTAGAAGTCGTTTGTGAGGAACGGTGTCAAAAGCTTTCCGGAAATCTAGAAATATGGAATCAACTTGAGATCCCCTGTCGATAGCGGCCATTACTTCATGCGAATAAAGAGCTAGCTGCGTTGCACAAGAACGATGTTTTCTGAAACCATGCTGATTACGTGTCAATGGATAGTTCCCTTCGAGGTGATTCATAATATTTGAATACAGTATATGCTCCAAAACCATACTGCAAACCGACGTCAATGATATAGGTCTTTAGTTCGATGGATTACTCCTACTACCCTTCTTAAACACTGGTGCGACCTAAGCCATTTTCTAATCTGTATGTACAGATCCATCAGTAAGCGAGAGGTTGTATATGATTGCTAAGTAGGGAGCTATCGTATCAGCGTAATCTGAAAGGAACCTAATTGGCATACAATGTGGACCTGAAGACTTGCCCGTATCAAGCGATTTAAGTTGCTCCTCAACCCCTAAGGTATCTACTTCTAAGAAACTAATGCTAGCACCTGTTTATGTTTTTAATTCTGGAATATTCCATTCGTCTTCCCTGGTGAAGGAATTTCGGAAAACTGCGTTCAATAACTCCGTTTTAGTGGCACAGTCGTCAATAACAGTACCATCGGCACTGCGCAGCGAAGGTATTGAGTGCGTCTTGCCGGTTGTGTGCTTACATACGACCAGAATTTCTTCGGATTTTCTACCAAATTTCGAGACAATGTTTCGTTGTGGAACCTATTAAAGGCATCTCGCATTCAGGTCCGTGCCAAATTTCGCGCGTCTGTAAATTTTAGCCAATCTTCGGGATTTCGCGTTCTTTTGAACTTCGCATGCTTTTTCCGTTGCCTCTGCAACAGCGTTCGGACCTGTTTTGTGTACCATGGGGGATCAGTTCCATCTCTTACCAATTTATAAGGTATGAATCTCTCAATTGCTATTGCTACTATGTCTTTGAATTTTAGCCACCCCTCGTCTGCATTTGTATAGTCAGTTCGCAAGGAATGGAGACTGTCTCTCAGGAAGGCTTCTAGTGACACTTCATCCGCTTTTCTTAAATAAAATTATTTTGCATTTGTTTCTGCTGGATTTGGAAGAAACGGTATTGAGCCTAGCTACAACGACCTTGTGATCACTAATCCCTCTATCAGTCATGATGCTCTCTATTAGCTCTGGATTGTTTGTGGCTAAGGGGTCAAGTGTGTTTTCGTAACCATTTACAATTCGCGTGGGTTCGTGGACTAACTGCTCGAAATAATTTTCGGAGAAAGCATTTAGGACAATCTCGGAAGATGTTTTCTGCCTACCACCGGTTTTGAACAAGTATTTTTGCCAACATATCGAGGGAAGGTTGAAGTCCCCACCAACTATAACCGTATGAATGGGGTATTTATTTGTTACGAGACTTTCTTTGAACTGTTCAGCAACTATATAATCGGGGTCTGGGGGTCGGTAGAAGGTGCCGATTATTAACTTAGTTCGGCTGTTAAGTGTAACCTCCACCCATACCAATTTGCACGGAGTATCTACTTCGACTTCACTACAAGATAAACCACTACTGTCAGACACAAACACTCCACCACCAATTCTGCCTAATCTATCTTTCCTGAACACCGTCAGAGACTTCGTAAAAATTTCTGCAGAACTTATTTCAGGCTTTAGCCAGCTTTCTGTACCTATAACGATTTCAGCTTATGTGCTTTCTATTAGCGCTTGAAGCTCAGGGACGTTCCCAGCACAACTACAACAATTTACAACTACAATTCCGACTGTTCCTTGATCCAAGCACGTCCTGTATTTGCCATGCACCCTTTGAGATTGCAGCCCACCCCGTACTTTCCCGAGGCCTTCTAACCTGAAAAACCGCCCAGTCCACGCCACACAGCCTCCGCTACCCGTGTAGCCAGCTGAGTGTAGTGAACTCCTGACCTATTCAGCGGAACCCGAAACCCCACCACCGTATGGCGCAAGTCAAGGAATCTGCAGCCAACACGGTCGCAAAACCGTCTGGGCCTCTGATTCAGACCCTCCACCTGGCTCTGCACCAAAAGTCTGCAGTTGGGTCTGTCAACGGTGCTGCACATCGTGAGCTCTGCCTTCATCTCGTAAGCAAGACCAGTAGCCTTCACCAAATCAGATAGCCGCTGGAATCCAGAGAGAATTTCCTCACATCCAAAGCGCCACACGTCATTAGTGCCGACATGTGCCGTCACCTGCAGTTGGCTGCATCCTGTGCTCTTCATGGCATCCGGAAGGACCCTTTCCACATCAGGAATGACTCCACCAGGAATGCACACTGGATTTCTTCCCCTGCTTAGCCGCCATATCCCTAAGGAGTCCCATTACGCACTTAACATTGGAGTTCCCAACTACCAATAAGCCCACCCTCTGCGATTGCCCAGATCTTGAAGGCTGAGAATCATCCTCTGAAACAGGGCAGGCAGCTGCATCTGGCTCAGCCAGAGACAGTGCCTGAAACCTGTTTGTCAGGCACTCTGGGGAGGCTCTCTGATCAACCTATCAACCTCCGGGGATGTCTTTTGCTGCCTGCCACGCCTTTGCTGCCTCCCACGCCTTGGAACGACCTCCCAATCAACCACAGGCGAGGGCTGAGCCCCACTGCGGGCAGCAACCGGGGCAAACACAATGGAAGACCGATCTGGGGACAGACAGGACGAGATTGACATCCCCGTGATACCGAAGTCCAGCCCCCCACAGTGGTGCCCATTGGCAACAGCCTCCAACTGTGCGACCGAAGTCAGCGCCGCTTGCAGCTGTGAGCGAAGGGATGCCAACTCAGCCCTCATCCGAACACAGCAATCACAGTCCCTGTCCATTCTAATCGATGTTAAACAAAAGTTACTGAAACATAAGTCCGTGCCTAATTAACGCAAGGGAAACATGCAAAGAATGTATGAACTAACCTGTACAAATGCCAAACGACTGTGCTACAATCTGCCTGAATTTACGATTACAGCAACTAAAACTCGAAATTACACCTCCTATACGAAACTCACACGCGATTTTAGTAAGAACCTACGAAGTAAACACTAAAGCGCGATACTACAAATCTCAAAAACTATAATACGCCCAAAATTTATGAATTAAACAATGCAAGTACCCAAAAACACGCAAAGAAATTAAGAATTAAACTATGTAACAAATAAGTAAGCTAGGAGTATACGACTTGCTGCTGGCAACTGCTTATCCAACGGTGGCAGGGAGCAGCCAGTATATATTGAACTGCCTCTTCCACATAAAGAGAAACGATGATATTTGCAGAAAGAGACATGAAGTTCACAAATACAGCACTCGCAACAAAGACAATATCGACATGGCAAGGTGTCGATTAGCAAAGACACAAAACAGCTTCCTAATGGTGGCCCTAAAATTGTGTAATGCCTTACCTGCTCACATTCAGTCTTTACCATGGGAGCAGTTTATAACTACTATTTTGTGTAAACTAAAAGAGCAACCCTTCCACAATATTGAAGAATTCTTCTCTAGTAACAGCATAGTGTTTACTTGTGCTGCAGCTCAGTTCCATGACTCCAACAGCAACCTTTATATTTAATTTCATTATATACTTGTATCTATATTATAGTCGTTATATCAATGAAATCTAATTTATAACTTAAATATGTCTTACTATCATAGTAGAGTTGTATTATGTATTTTCGTAATGTTGTATCTTGACACTGTCTGTCCAGCTGTGGCTGGTGAATGACATAAAATTGGTAATAAAGACAATAATAATAATAAGGGTAATACATCACCACAGCCCTTCCCACACGTGCCATATGGGATTCAATTCAGGGAAATGGGCAGGCCAGTCCATTCGGCAAATATCCTGTCCTTCCAAGAACTCCTCCACTTGGGCTGTTCGATGCCTTTGTGCAATGTCATCTATAAAAAGATGCATACGGGGAAGGTGCCCCACAGTGTCATAATAATGTTGACCGGTGAGAGTACCATGTTCAAATATTTGGCAGGCAGTAGACATGTAACGTTATGCTTCCTCATATCATAACATCTGGACCAAAACGAATATGTTCCTGGATTTGTTATGTGTTCCCTCCTCCTGCCGTATGAAGGCACATCCAGCACCATCAGAGGTGATAGATAAGTCACAAAATGAAAAAGCTCCAGGGACACACACTAGGTACACACACTAGGTACACTAATTGTAGTAGGTGACTTGGTTTTGCAAAATAAAAACCTTTTATTTGTACACAGCACAATAAGCTGAGTATGAAAGATCCGAATATTTTCCTTGTGACGCTGTACAAAATATCGTTATGTTTAGAAGGACAAGATAAACTATTTATTGACGTGGATCTATTTACAAACTTTGTCTAAGAAACTGTTGACAGTCGCCATTGTAACTGTCCACTTGATATCATATGTTGTAAGAATCTCATGCAAGCTTGTTCAGTATAACACTCGTCCAAGATAATTAAGTCTTCTGGATTGGCCTGAAACAACTGCATTTCCACTGCTGCCTCGGCCTAGCAGGCTTTATGAAGCAGTGTGAGCATTCGTGGAAACCAGCGGGTGAGACTTTTTTCATGTTCAAAAATCATCCAATATGTTGAAAACCGATCCATGAGTGATTTTTGCAGTGTTGTTCCCCCTTTAAATGCAGAAAACGAATGACTCCACTTTACCGAAAGGCTGTGCCATTTTATTTTGGCTCTTTTAGTGGAATGCTACATGTGTATGGGGACAAACAGAATATTAATTACGTAACTTTATTTTTTCGAGGTGATAAACAAAAGTATAGCACTATCCCTCACATGCATGTCGTCCTTCTGAAGAGGCTTTGGCAGAGGTGAAGGTAGCTCATCACTACTCAAGGTAAAGTGATAAAGCCACTGTTGTTCATGACAAAACCAGGCCATCAAAATTGCAGCACAATAAAGGTTGCATGCAACAAGGGAAGGTTACGCAGCTGGTTTCTCATTCAGAAATAGGACTTGAAAGTTGCTTTTTTTCTGTGAAGATATAGTTATTCCTCCTGTAAGAAAGGTTTACTTGTACAGGAATGTGTCGTAATTTGCCAAAGGCAGGATCGAGACTAAGGTTTATCTTTACTCAATACTCTTACATTGATGCATGTCATGCAGATAGGGAATCGATGGATACTGGAAGGCCATAATGGATTTCCCAATAGCCCCATGCAACTAGAGTCTCAGAGAACAAACATATTATATACATGGCCTTTCAGGATCATAAAAAAATGTCTCTGAGCACTATGGAACTTAACATCTGGGGTCATCAGTTCCCTAGAAAAAAAATGGCTCTGAGCACTATGGGAATTAACATCTATGGTCATCAGTCCCCTAGAACTTAGAACTACTTAAAGCTAACTAACCTAAGGACATCACACACATCCATGCCCGAGGCAGGATTCAAACCAGCAACCATAGCGGTCGCGCAGCACGATCATAAAGCCATGTCACTTATGATGAGTGAGGAAATGGGCTTGCTGCTGTTAGACAAGTATCAACAAGGACAGTATGACGACCTCTAGAAGACTATTGACTGTCAGCTGGAGGGCATGGCAGCTTCCCATGATATGGCAACAATGAGATGCGCGCTGACTGTTGTGTACCCAATGACACCACTGGACAGAGGAGTGGCACCCTCCTTTCAGGTTAGTCCTGGGTCTGCAAGAGGCATCACAATGAATGTATCAAAGTTTGGTGGCTCCGAGGAGAATGAACGTTGCCAGGCTGCATTAGTTGTCGTCATGCAGTCCCAGAACTGGCATCACGATATGGGATACCACTAACTGCACAACACTACTGCCTATGGCCAGCTACTGTTGCCGAGCGGTTCTAGGCGTTTCAGTCTGGAACCATGAGACCGCTGCGGTCGCAGGTTCGAATCCTGTCTCGGGCATAGATGTATGTAATATCCTTAGGTTAGTTAGGTTTAAGTAGTTCTAACTTCTAGGGGACTGATGACCTCAGATGTTAAGTCCCACGGTGCTCAGAGTCATTTCAACCATTTGAACTACTACCTATGGTTGATGTAGCCGGTAATTTGGACAGCAGCCATTACAGTCCTGGAGTTTTAAGGCAGATGGATCTGCCCAGTGGCATTGCCTTTCTACAAGATGTCTTGATCTACCTTGATACAGGATGTGTTCGACTATTGCTCTATCCAGCACATTCTTCAGGTCTTTCACCCACTGAACATACCCAGTCATTCGTTGCAGAGAGACTGATACACCACCTCTCGCCAACCATCAAAACTGACAAATTCTGGTGAACAGTTGAAGCAGCATGGAGTGAAATCCTCATATCTGTCATCCAAACTCAATTCATCCCATTACTCACCCAGGTTAGAGCCACTGCTGCTGTCAGTGGTAGCAGCCCTGTGCACTAAGCAGCTCAGCCTGCATACCCCAAATCACCTACAAATTTAGTCACATCTATTCTTCCTTCTGTGCCACATGTGCAATGCAAGTAATTTTTTTTTCTGTTATCCTTCCTCGTGTTGCAATGTTAATGGAAATCAGAGAATATAAATGAATTAGTGAAATAGGTAAGTATCCCTACGAGACTGTTCATAGGCAATGAAGTATCTACAGTGGGGTGATATCATTAGAAATATGCTACGAAATGCTGAGAGACTTGCAGATGAGCAGTACCTGATGCAAAGTTTGGTAGCTGACTCTCAAGATTAATAAATGTGATGTAATGCACGTGAATAGGTGAAAGGATCCAGCACCTTTTGATTCAGAGGTCTGTGTTTAGACAGTGGAACCAGCCATAATCTTCAAGGATGAGCTGCTGTCTCGACTGATGTAAGGTGGAATGATCACGTACATTTAACTGTGGAGAAGGCAAATGACAGACTTACATTTAGTGGAAGAATTCCAAGAAAGACTAATACACAGAAAAGAGATAGTTTACAGAATACTTATTAGACCAATTCCTGAGTATAGTTCATTGGTCCTGTATACTGTCGAAAATTGGACTGAAGGCAGAGATAAACAAGATTCAAAGAAGAAATGCACTATTCGTCACAGGCTTGTCTAGTCAATGTGAGTGACTGATATTCTTAAGAAACAGTGATGGGAGACCTTACAATAAAGATGTTCCGTGTTGTGAAGAGCCTTTTTCACAAAATCCCAAATGAGAAACGTAGCACACTGTGACATATGACTGCGATTTTTTTAAACTCTGTCATGCTTACACAATAATTAATTGTACATTTTGCTGGGAGTGATAAGTATCCGATTATTCTGCAGAAGTGACAGGCTCTGGGGAGCTTAGCAGTCTCGTAACGTCGACAGAGTCATTTCAGGGCTCTCGTTAGCAGGGAACGAGCACTTCCTGGATAGAGTTTTTATGGAAATGGTCCTTCTTATTGCAGTACTTGTTAAGAGTGAAATATGCCCATCTGTCTGCTCTTCAAAGACGAGGTCAATAGTGGATATAGGCAGGTTTCGTGACAATGAAAGACATTTGTAAATTATACATTGTGGCAATCAGTCATTCTTTTTAAATTTTTTGAGTATTCAATGAACTGTGGGTGAAGCCCATTCAACAGGGACTTACATGCTTTGAGCGAAAATAATAGTGCATTGGGAATGGCTAGCTTCTAGCCGAAATCTAGATCTGCATTAAAAACAAAAAAGGACGACTGATTGCTGCAATCTATAATTTACAAGTCAATATAACTGTTGTTGAGTGCAACCGCTTTCCAAATGGAAGGTAACCTAATAGCAGACATTGTTCTGCTATGTAAACACACCAGTCAGTTGCCCTAGTTCTCCACGTGTAAACAAATCAATCACTTTGTTTATGTAGAATACAATTAATGGGAAATAACTGTCTTGTAATTTCAATTAATGATCTATATTTTAATTACAATTACCGTAATTTATAGGCAAAATGGTGCCCGAGTAACTCACTTGCGTCCACGATTACCCAGTTGTTAGTCAATGGTAAAATGCTTTTAGCGCAAACGGATAACCATTATCATACTGACGGTAGTTTATGGCCAAAAAAGCATCTACCCTCCCCTAATGGTACAGTGTGCTCTTATTGTTCCCACACCATCCCCTTAGTGTCTCCACCATTCTGAGACTGTCAATCTTAGTCTGCGTCTCACTTGAGCAACAGCACCACCATGAAAAAACATCAATTTCCAGCACGGTAACGCAACCCAATGCTATTTACAGATTTTTAAAAAAATACAGTTCAAATGACAATTAAATGGACACCCTAGCTGCAAACAGGCGTTGATATACTTCATTTGGGACATGCTGAAAATGTGTGTCAAGACCGGGACTTGAACCCAGGATCTCCCGCTTACATGGCGAACCCTCTATCCATCTAAGCAACCGAGGACACAGAGGAGAGTGCACCTGCAAGGACTTATCCCTTGCATGCTCCCTGTGAGACTCACATTCCCAACCCTGTTGTAGCCTCTCTCCAATGTTATTCAATTTGTATATTGAGGAAGCAGTGAAGGAAACAAAAGAAAAATTTGGAGTAGGAATTAAAATCAATGGAGAAGAAATAAAAACTTTGAGGTTTGCCAATGACATTGCAATTCTGTCAGAGACAGCAAAGGACCTGGAAGAGCAGCTGAACAGAATGGACAGTGTCCTGAAAGGAGGAAGTAAGATTAACATCAACAAAAGCAAAACAAGGATAATGGAATGTAGTCTAATTAAATCGAGTGATGCTGCGGGATTTAGATTGGGAAATGAGATGCTTAAAGTAGTAACTGAATTTTGCTATTTGGGGAGCAAAATAACTGATGAAGGTCGAAGTAGAGAGGATATAAAATGTAGACTAGCAACGGCAAGGAAAGTCTTTCTGAAGAATAGAAATTTGTTAACATCAAGTATAAATTTAGTGTCAGGAAGTCGTTTCTGAAAGTATTTGTGTGGAGTGTAGCCTTGTGTGGAAGTGAAACGTGGACGATAAGTAGTTTAGACAAAAAGAGAAGAAGCTTTCGAAATGTGGTGTTACAGAAGAATGCTGAAGATTAGATGGGTAGATCACATAACTAATGAGGAGGCATTGAATTGAATTGGAGAGAAGAGGAGTTTGTGGCACAACTTGACTAGAAGAAGGGATCGGTTAGTGGGTCATATTCTGAGACATCAAGTGATCACCAGTTTAGTATTGGAGGACAGTGTGGAGGGTAAAAATCGTAGAGGGAGACCAAGAGATGAATACACTAAACAGATTCAGAAGGACGTACGTTGCAGTAGGTACTGGGAGATGTAGAAGTTTGCACAGGATAGGGTAGCATGGAGAGCTGCATCAAACCAGTCTCAGGACTGAAGACCACAACAACAACAATTGCCACTTCACACACCATACATATAATTTGTCTAAATCATTTTGCAATTCATTCTGATAATTTGATGACTTTGCAAGACGGTAAATATCATCTGCAAACAATCGAAGTAGTCTCCAAAATCGTTTATATAGATGAGGAACGGCAGAGGGCCTAAAAATACTTCCTTCTGAGTGCCAGACATTACTTCTGTCTTACTTGATGACTTTCCATCAGTTACTATGAACCATGACCCTTCTGACAGAAATTATGGATCCAGTCCTCTGGCACAACCATTTGGTGCAAGTCTTTCAATTGGACACCACTTCAGTGACTTGCCTGTCCTGAAAACCATTTTATTTTCTCGAAACAGTCACCCATCCAAGTACTAGCCAGGCCTAGCTTCGGTGTCTGGGCAGGAACTGGCTTCAACACGATAGCACAGTTCATCGAGAGTAGTGACTGGCATATTGTGACGAGCCAGTTGCTCAGCCACCATTGACCAGACGTTTTCAATTGGTGAGAGATCTGGAGAATGTGCTGGCCAGGGCAGCAGTCGAACATTTTCTGTATCCAGAAAGGCCCCTACAGGACCTGCAACACTCGGTCATGCATTATCCTGCTGAAATGTAGGGTTTCGCAGGGATCGAATGAAGGATAGAGCCACGGGTCGTAACACATCTGAAATGTAACGTCCACTATTCAAAGTGCCATCAATGCTAACAAGAGGTTACCAAGATGTGTAACCAATGATACCCCATACCATCACGTCGGGTGATACGCCAGTACGGCGAGAACGAATACACTCTTCCAATGTGTGTTCACCGCAAAGTCGCCAAACATGGATGCGACCATCATGATGCTGTAAACAGAACCTGGATCATTTGAAAAAATGACGTTTTGCCATTCGTGCACCCAGGTTCGTTGTTGAGTATACCATCGCAGGTGCTCCTGTCTGTGATGCAGCGTCAAGAGTAACGGAAGCCATAGTCTCCGAGCTGATAGTCCATGTTGCTGCAAATGTCGTCAACTGTTCGTGCAGATGGTTGTTATCTTGCAAATGTCCCCATCTGTTGACTCAGGGATCGAGATGTGGCTGCACAATCCATTACAGCCATGGGGATAAGATGCCTGTCATCTCAACTGCTAGTGATACTAGGCTGTTGGGATCCAGCACGGCATTCCGTATTACCATCCTAAACTCACCAATTTCATATTCTGCTAAAAGTCATTGGAACTCAACCAACGCGAGCAGAAATGTCGCGATACGATAAACTGCAATCGTGATAGGCTACAATCCGACCTTTATCAAAGTTGGAAATGTGATGGTATGGATTTCTCCTTCTTGCACAAGGCATCACAACAACGTTTCACCAAGCAAGGCCGGTCAACTGCTGTTTGTGTATGAGAAATCAGTTGGAAACTTTCCTCATGTCAGCACGTTGTAGGTGTAATCATTTGCATATCACAGCATCTTCTTCCTGTCGGTTAAATTTCGCGTCTGTAGCACGTCATCTTCATGGTGTAGCAATTTTAATGGCCAGTAGTGTGTGAAGCTCTCTTCCAGCCCTCGATTCTCTGCAGATGGAGAAGAAGTCACAGGGTAAGAGTTAGTGGTACTGGATAGGAAGTCCACTGAATCGAGAGAATTCTGGAAAGGAGACTGTACAAGAAAATATTTAAGGTAAAAGTATCATGAATAGCATCTAGGTAACAGATCATTTGGAATGTAACGCATCTTCTGGGTTCAGTATAGCTACAGAATGGCGCCGTGACTCACCACATGCTGTAGTACTACATGATGAATACCTACTTCTGCAACACCTTCAGAAAGGGAAAGATTTGGTGGAAAAGGACCACTTTTCTCAAAATCAATATTCATTGTTACTTAACCTAAAGCACTGAAAATTTAGGTTTTGAAAGGATGGTGCTGTGGACAGACGAGGCATATTTCATCAAAGAAGGGCCATTCAACTCTCAAAACAACCACATTTGGAATTAAGAAATTGGAGTTAAGAATTTGGAATTTAGCATGGGTAGGTATACCGGCAGTAAGCAAGTGTTTGTTGTGTCCCATCCTATTTCCTCCACATTTAAATGGATGGACTTATTTAGTGTTCTTTGTAAACATTCTTCCATTGTATTTAGCAGATGTTCCTCTGATGGTCCATCAAGTAATGTAGTTCCAACATCGCCACACTTT
The DNA here is from genome assembly GCF_023897955.1 of Schistocerca gregaria. Taxonomy (NCBI): domain Eukaryota; kingdom Metazoa; phylum Arthropoda; class Insecta; order Orthoptera; family Acrididae; genus Schistocerca; species Schistocerca gregaria. Next base: position 761,406,913 of record NC_064921.1, read on the forward strand.
GCTGTTGGGGTACATGAGGATTTAGATGCACCGTATCTGCAGAGATGGATTGGCCGAGGTGGTCCACTTGCCTGGCCAGCTCATTCACCAGATCTTACCTCTTTAAATTTTTATCTGTGGGGCATGTGAGGAAAACTGTCTACATGATTCCAGTAGACATGTGAAGATTGACGAAATCATAAAAACCTCTGGAAAACTTGCGGACTCCATGATGCAGCACTGCAAAGCATGCAAACAAGCTGGAGAATGACACCTTGATTGCTTTTGTGAAAAATAATGTTACTTTACATTCTCAATTATTTTTTTGTTACATTACCAACTTCAGAAAACATCAGATTTATTGCTTTATAATTATCATTATTTTCCCTGTATTTATTACATTTATGGCTGTTGACTAAGTATGAAATTCATTGATTTTTCATAATTATGTTGAAAGAGTTACACATTATTGGAATTTCGTTGGGTGAAATCATAAGCAATTACTTAAACACTGTATACGCTGTATCTGAGAGAATAAATGTACATATTTGTGATCAACTTTTCTGTCAACTCTTTCACAAAAACTATTAAAATGTTAATGATTAGTATTTGCTCCTTAAACCTCTAAAGTATGACTTCCTTTTCTTGTGGAAGCTACATTTAAACACAAAATTTGAAATTTATCAGAAAATCTTATTCCTTTGGAAGTGACGAGGTGAGGGTGGTGGTGGTGGGGGGGGGGGGGGGGGGGATTCGTTCTGAGTTTTGAAAATCAAGGACCTAACCTGGAATTTAGGCTAAATTTGCAAACATTCTCAAAATATCCATCTTAAGTTAGCCTAGCTCCCAAACACAACTTCTGCTCACCTAGATTTAATTTAACACTTTTGTAAAAGGCATATTTTAACTGGTAATGAGCAACTGAATGAGTGGCGACTCATGGACCCACAAATGTTTGTGTGTTAACTGCATTTTAGCACATTTAAGTCAGTTTACACTCACTGACTTTCAAAAATAATAGGGCACGTTGTTTTGATAGGGAAATTTTAAGGACTGCACCTGTTGAAATCATTTAAAAACACATTGCTGTTTCCAGGTACCATGGAATCAAACATCCACAACTGGTTGAAAGCAAGAACTAATGCAAGTTAACAGTAAAATGTGCTCATTTCTTGACTCACTCTTTCTGTTCCCCTCATCTACAACATAAGCTGATACAATTAGTGTCAGACTGCTTGAATTTATGCATGCAATGACCTGATTGGTTAAATTCAATGCAAAATCACAATTAGCACACTACATCAAACTTTTTCTTAACAACTATTTCTCAGTACAACCTACCCTCCAATACCCATACAAGTTATTTGGGTTATGTCTGATCACACCTCTATATGTATCTCAGCTCTACAGGGAAACGCCAACAGCCTCAGAAGGCTGTCGATTGTGAGCCATGACACCTTTGGACATTGGTGTTTGTCTCCAATGCTCTGTGTGGCTACACATTCTGTCAAAGTATACATAATCCTGGTGATAATATTTACCTTAATATTTTTAGTATGTTTTTAATAATAATTATGTCTGATTCAGGTCTGGACTTTTTCAATTTATACATTTTATGTAGTATCCCATTCTTGTAGAACAGAATTCTTATTCCTTCTGTGATCCAACTGTTCTGTACAGCATTGCCCCTTATGGTTAATGTTTTCAATAGAAATGCAATCTGAAAGTGATGAGCTTACATATCAATGAAGGTCTGGATTTTTGTCATTGCCTTTACATGTGTTACATTTGATAATTTTTCTTTGTTCAGTAAGTAGTCACATATGATACCTTCTCCTGAATATTTTGTCTATATATGCTTCTTAATGAAATGTTCTTCCCAATTACCCCTTTTACAGTAATGTGGAGTATCTGAACTAGGTAGCCTCTTAAATATCCTATTAAAATTTTATTGTGTGTCAAGCAGAAAGTAATGTAAAGATATGATCTTGATAAGCATCCTGCATGTACTTGATAGGAAGACAGTATAGCATACTCACTATAAAAACTGCACATGACATAGGTGTTACAGGATATAAATGTGTAGGTAGGATTACATAGTAGCCAAATGGAATGTATGTCTCTCTGGTGTTTTAACATTGCCTTGTGAATACATACCTGCCCACAGTGTTAGGGAAATGTAGCTTTGTATTCATTGTATGTTATCTACTTTGCCACATGGTTGTCCTGCCTACGCGCTGCATGACTTATTTACATGGAAATTAAGCGACAGTATAAAAAATAAAGCCTGAAGTAGAGATTTAAATCAATATTTTGTAACATTAACTATCTTATCTTTTAAGAACAAATTAGTTCTAACACCAACCCAGTTTGTTCACATTTACAAAAAGACATTTTGTTGCAAAGAAGAAATTAAATTTTAAGTTAAAATATTTATTCAGCACTGGCACTCCAAAAACACAGCAGTAGTTTTCCCAGGATACCTGTTTCCTGGATTCACTGGACTCATTTTAAAACATATAATATCCCCTGCAACAAAAAGAAAACAAAGAAAATATAATTTCAGTCTCTTTGCCCAAGATAACTAATACAGATTGAATAAAACCTCTTCATCAGTTACAGCTGAATTTTTAATTAAAAAGGATCTGCAACTAGTCTGTACAGGTTTCCAATTTATGCTAAGAGCACAAGCTTTCATACTAAAAGGACATCAGGACCTGTTACTTGGGAGACATCAGCAAGCAGCTTGACCATTCTTATTTTTTACTACTAGCACCTTTGGCATAAGGCATAAAAGATACAGATGAAGAGTAAAGTTTCAGACAACTCACTACATTAAGGATTGCTGTTACCAATGAAAATAAGAGAAGGGATGGAATCAAGCTACAACTGAAAAGTAACTTACATCTCTTGAATACTTCAACATAGACTTCATCCAACTTATTCATCACCATCCACTGAGGGAGAGGGTGGAGAAGTGGGTAACTGGCAGTTGTCAGTAAGGCCATTAAAAAGAGAATGTGTTCCGATAATTTAATTCTGAAATAACTTATTTCTGAATATTGAGAATATGTTTATCCAGCTGTGAGAGTCATGTGGATAGGATCATCTAATAGTTATAGGAGGACATAAGATGCAGCTGACATCCAATGTTGTTACGAAGTCTAGTCAGAGAGGAGCTATAAAAAGAAGAGAATTCTACTGCTAGGTAACAGTAATGGGCATGGTGCAGCCCTTCAGCTGCAGGACACATCAGGCAAAGAGTACCAAGTCACCAGCATTTTTAAACCGATTGCTGGGCTAATACGGACTGTACTAAAGAGGATCAGCTAGTGTGTAGGGGGAGAGGCTGAGAATAGTTTGGTGGAGGCTGAGCTTAGGTTATAAATAGTGACTTGGCCAGGACTATTAATGAAATATAATCATTGTGCAGCTGTTCTAGTATTGCAATCCACACTATTTTGACAGTGCAATGAGGCAAGTTAATATGAGACTTGAGAAGGTACTGTTGACTGCTGACAAGACACACATTTTTGTGGTGACAGCTGGGAGTGTCCAGCACTTGGGCTATTCCAGTCAAGCCTGCACTGAATTGGACTGTGAAAGTTTGGATGATTAAGTTTGTAAGTGAGACTACAGTAGGTGGATCTGGGCTCACTCAAGGGCAAGTCTGACTAATAACATGTACGAAAGCAAGGCATTTTTAGTTAGAAGTCAGGTAGGAGGTATTCCTTTAATGGTTAAAGTTAGTTCAGTAAATGGAGAAGACAAGTCAGAAGTTACAGTGAACTTATTTCATCAGAATGTAAGGAAAATTAGAAGTCAAATACATGAACTGCTAATACATCTTGTCACTGACATTATTTGTATTTCAGTGCATCCTTGAGGTAATAAAGAACTACTAACGTGTTCTTTGGAGGGAGTACATCTTATCAGGATTTACACAATCAGTTTATTACAGAAGGAAAGAGTAGCCATTTATGCTAAATGTAATCAAAACATTATGTAAGAGCCAAAAATTTCAAGGATATATTGGACAGTTTGAATTTCCAAGAAAAAAATCATAGCTTTTTTCTCCAGACATAAAGCTGTGCTAGGTTTGGTTCTGAACAATAACAAAGTTGTTTTTGTGTGGGAACTCCAATATCAACTATCTGACTGAGTATCCAGAGAGAAGAATGTTAGTGGATTTATGCAAATCTTACAACCTGATACACACAATGTACTTTCCAACCAGAGTTTGGGGAAAGAGGAAAAAAATTATAGAAATATATTTATACTTTGTTCTCTAGTTGTGGGCACAGTATGAAAAACATTAGTAATGGCATCATGATGCACAGATAGTAATACTGAAATGAATCCAGGCACAATCATATTCCAAAGTAGTAAACAACACTTAATACCAACCTCAAAGGGAAAAGCTTAACGTTAGTTGGCTGACGGGCCAAAAAGAGGAAGTCTACGGTATCCTAAATGCTACATATTATCATAAGAGCCTCTCCGGGGGACACCACCTTGACGAAGCACTGTCTGTGGAGGTGGAAAGGCTTGTGTATCCACGAAAAGCTGAGGGCTATGCCAAAGGTAGAGGACCTACTGCCGGAAAGGCCTCAGACAATGGATCAGACTATGAGTGCCCCACAATGTCCCATCCACTCCTAGTCCTACCCTATTCTCTGACACAACCCAAGGTGTGATGCGATCCATGCTGAGGGGTGCATGGCACATGGGAAGATGTGTCGCAAATGGAGCCTCAGGGATACTGGGCGACCTCCCTGAGTAATTAGCCTTACACTGCGTGGGGTATTCGTGGTGTGGACCTTCTAGATCCCCAAATCGCATGGGACCAACATGGATATGACTACAGAAAAAGAAACTGAGGGGCAAATTGAGACCTCAGATACCCAAACATTGGGGACTGAACTGATGGAAGGCATTTCCACTACTGAATCAGCGTCTGGACCTGAGCCAGAAGTGGGAACTGTAACCGAGAAGCTAGACCAGATTAAGATCAAAGGCTTGCCTGGGGCTGGGGCCCAAAGGAGGAAGCTACTTAAGGAACAGAGGAAAAAAGAAGGAAAAGAATGGCTTCCTAAACACAAGTAGAGGGAAGTAAAGGGACTAGAACCCAAGACCCGCAGGAAAAAGACTGTCTCAGGTTGAAGGGGACACACAGACCCCCACAATGTCAAAGACAGGTAGTAAGCGGATAAGGGAGGAATCAGAGACTCCCTCTTCCCTCCGGATAAGCAAGTCCAGAAAAAACCGAGGCAAGAAATAGGGAAACAGACCTATAGTACTGCAGTCTCGGTTTTTAAGATGGCAGTTATCCAGGAACGTTATCCACTGGTGGCCATCACCTCACAGCGGGAGGAACTAGTACAGATGGCCCTCTTTGAAAAGATTGGGGGGGGGGGGGACCTTGGCCCATGTTCCAACCTCTGGAGGGTCTATCTAGATCATGGTGCACTCATTTTTGTATGTGAGGGGGTGCACACAGTAGAATAGCTCAAGGACAAAGTGCCCATGATATCCCCATGGGAAGATGCGAAGCTGCCGGTCAAGATGGCAGCGGAGCTTCTTAAGACCGCAAAGATATCATTATGGGTACCCAAGATCCTTAGGAAAGTCTCTCCCAAGACTCTGTTCGCGAAAATAGGGGCCCAGAACCCAAACGTTCCGACAGAAGACTGGAAAGTGATTAACCGGAAGGTTGCTCCGGAAGGACGAAACCTGGTGGCAGAGGTTGGTGAGAAGTCCCTGAAGCCGATGTGAGAGCAGGGCCTGAAACTGTTTTTATGGGTTCTTGCAGGTCACCATCAGGGTTCTCAAAGACCTCAAAGATGGCAGTAAGACGGAGCCTGGAGGTGCTGCAGATTAATCTGTAGCACAGTAAAGGGGTCTCTGCTGCCTTGAGCCACTGCCTGTGGAGACAGGAAGTGGACGTGGCCCTGATACAAGAACCCTATTTATACGAAGGGGATGTATCGGGCCTCGGAGGCACTGGAGGTAAGCTATTCTATGCTAGGAATCTAAGAAACTCCAGAAATGCATCTATGTTAGAAATGGCATTTCTTTCATGCCAATGATGAATTTCTGCTCTAGGGAGTTAGTGACCATCAAAATGCAGCATTGTGAGGAAGGTATCACTATGGAAATTATTGTGGCCTCAGCATACTGTTCTTATGAAGACAGTTCTCCCCCTCCGTTGGAGGTAAAGAGACGTAGAGACTTGCCATCGGCAAGGTGAGCAACTGCTGGTGGGGTGCTACACCAATGTCCACAAAATAGTGTGGGGCAGCAAGGACACCAATAGTAGAGGTGAGTACCTTCTTGAATTCCTATTAGCTAACAACTTAGAGGTCCTGAATAGGGGCAATGAACCTACATTCAGGAATAGCACAAGGGAAGAAGTAATTGACATAACATTTGGTTCTATGACGATGGGTAGCTATGTCCAAAAATGGCAGGTGGTGTTGGAGCCATCCTCGTTGGACCACATGTACATCAAATTCAAGGTTGAAATAGGAATCAGACAGACCATGACTTATAGAAATCCCAGGGAAACAGGCCGGGAGACATATGGAAGGGACCTCGACTTAGGCTTATCGAAAATTAAAACCACGATAAGGAAGCCAGTAGAATTTGAGGAAGTAGCAGAGACTGTTACCTCTGCCATAGTGACCTCATATCAGGACAACTGCACAATCACCAGGAAGTGCACAAATAGGAGTGTGCCTTGGTGGAATAACAAATTGGAAACCCAAAGAAAACAGGTATGGAGACTGTTTAATATTGTGAGACGTAAAAGACAATGGGCTTAATTTCATGAGTCCCTTGTCAGTTACAATCTTGCAATAAGACAAGCAAAGGGAGGCATCCTGGAAGGCATTCTGTGAGGAAGTGGAAGGCACGGCTGCACAAGCTAGACTTCATAAGCTTCTCACTAGAGTACCAACTAATCCAGGAGGTACATTGAGGAAGGAGGATGGGGAATATACAAAGGCAGCACATGAGACACTGGAATTGCTCTCCTCCTCAAAACTCACTTTCCTCAATATGCTCTGCTGGATAACATAGACCAGTATGTGACCCCTGAGAGCCAACGGTTGTCATTCACTCGAAGAGAGGACTGGGAATCGGCCGAGGAGTGTGTGAACTACAACAAAATCCAGTGGGCAGTGGGAACATTCCAACTGTTCAAGTCACCTGGCCCAGATGGAATTTTTCCAGTTCTCCTGCAACAAGATGTAGGAAAGCTTATAATAGTCCTATTCAGGCTATTTAGGGTTGGCTTAGCAGTAGGAATCATTCCCAATGTTTGGAGGGCAGTGAAGGTTGTCTTCATTCCAAAGCCAGGGAGAACTGATCATACCAAGGCCAAGGATATGAGACCAATCAGTCTGTCCTCCTTCATTTTCGAAACATTGGGAAAACTGGTTAATATATATGTTGGGGAGAGGAGGCTAAGTAGGGTCCCTTTACACCTGAACCAACATGCATACCAACCAGGTAAATCATGTGAGACAGCTCTCCACCATTTCATTGGGAAGGTGGAAAAAGCACTTCACTTCCAATAAATAGCCTTCTGCATCTTCCTGGATACTGAGGGGGCCTTTAGTAACACGACCTTTGATTCCATGGTAAGGGCAGCAGAGGTGCATGACCTTGTGACCACTACATGTCGGTGGACCAGAGCCACGCTTAGGGGAAGGAAGGTAGAGGCTACCATGATGAATGAAAAGATGGTAATTACGACCACTAGAGGCTACCCACAACGAGGAATTTTGTCTCCTCTATTGTGGAATCTAGTGGTGAATGAACTCACTGAGGAACTAAATTCCAGGCAATGCTTCTGCCAAGGATACGCAGATGACCTTGTCATAGTAATACTTAGCAAATACAGGTACACTGACACAGTCAGGAATATGGCACAAGGAGGGTTGGACTTTGTGCAAAAATGGTTCTTTAAACAGGATCTGAGAGTTAATCCTAAGAAGACTGTTGTGGTGCCATTTACGAAGAGACATATTCAGCATGCAAGTTGGAATCTAAAGCTCTTCGATGAAACTCTACCTGTGAAGGGGACAGTGAAATATCTAGGGGTAACCTTGGATGAGAAGCTAACTTGGACCCCTCATATTAAGAGTATCTGCTCCAAGGTAAAAAGCACTTTAGTGAGTACTAGGAGGGCTTGTGGAAAAAACTGGGGCCTAAGCCCCAGGGGTATGCACTGGATATACACCACAGTGGTTAGACCTAGGATTTCCTATGGGGCTGTACTGTGGTGGAAGAAGGTATAACAGCGGGTTACTGCGAAAGAGATTGCTAAGGTGCAGGGAAACTGGCCTCTGTATTCCAAGCCGAAACTACTGCAATTAGAATGTACATCTATTCAGACAGCACTGAAATCATTGGCAGCTACCGCAACAAGTTCTAAGATTGTTGCAGATTGCCACAGGGCTCTGGTGGAGCTAGGAGGAAGCAATAGGGTGAACCTTGTGTGGGTCCCTGGCCACTCAGGGATCTGTGGCAATGAACAAGTCGATAGGTTGGGGGCAACCAATCCATTTATTGGACCGGAACCTGTCTTGACAATCATCAAGGCTATGATTAAATTAGGACTACGGAACTGGCTTAGGAAAAAGCACCTAGGATATTGGACAGTCCATCAACAAAAACATGGTAAGGTAATTATGGCCAAGCCATGTTTTAAAAGAATAATCGTGGGATTGAACAGGAAAGAGATCAAACTCATGACTGGACTGATGACTGGCCATGGGAACGTCAAAAAACACCTACACACAATGGGTATAATGGAAGAGGACCCTAAATGTAGGATCTGTGATGGGGGTGAAGATACTGCATCACATCTGATCTTTGAATGCATGGCACTGGAGAGTAAAAGATACAGAATCTCCCATACAACTACACCTGAAGAAATTGCGTCTAACAAAAAACTGGTAGAGGGGCTCCTTGCACTATTTAAGAGCACTGGTTGGCTTTACTAGATATACAGGGAGCGATACCGCACAATAAACCTAGTTTTGGTGCGGACAGTGGCAGGTCAGACCTAAGCTGTTTTAGCTCTCCTGTTAAAATCAATCAATCAATCCTGAGAAAGTGGGTCTGTTATTGGAAGACAGCATATACTGGATTCTCAAGCAGGATCCTACGTCAGGACTTAGCAGGAAGAGAGGGTGGCTACTAAAGAACTCTGGCCTTTTTGACAAACTTGTGAAGAACCTAAGGCCAAGAGCACTAGGTCACACATGTTACATAGTTTTCCAACAACAAACAAAAATGACATACCACCAATTGTTAGTGCTATCAGCTCTCCAACATACAGTCTGTCAAAGTATTTAATTAAATTATTGGCACTTACAGCCGGCCACTTTAGACACCATGTTAAAAATTGAGAAAGCGTTATAAATATCATAAAACTTGTGAGTACACACCCAAGTGAAGTCATGGTCAGCATCAACGTGGTCTCCCTTTTTATAAAGGTAATAGTGGAAGATACATTAAAATTACGGCCTACTCATTTCTCACCTGAAATTTTATAATTATTTCAATACAACTTGATGACTGTATATTTTTTTGTATGGTGGAAATTATTATGAAATGACTGATTGAACAGCCATGGCCTTGCCACTGGCATCAGCTGTAGATATTTTGTCATGGAAGATTTCAAAGAACAAGTGTTGAACACAGCCCCATCTGTCCGCCTGTTTGTTCAGGTATGTTAATGATACTTTTTTCAATATGGGCACATGGCAGTGAGGGCTGTATCAGTTCACTGACCATATGAACAGTACACATGCTAACATAAGATTTACAGCAGAGATGATGAAAGATGAGAAGTTGTCTTTCTTAGGAGTGTTGATTGAATGAAATGCCTATGTCGAAAACAAACACAAATGGGCATATGTCTCCATGACCACAGCTTTATCATCCAGCTCAGATGAGACCTTTGCTGGCCAGTCTAATACACAAAGCCTGACCTATTTCAGACAATGAGCACCTCAGCTCTGAGATTAACCATCTGACTTCAGTGTTCATAAGGAACGAGTATTCTGTCTGTGATATTATATCAACACTATTGAGGAAACAAAGATGTGATGCCTTTCAACCAAACCAAGAAGACCAACACAAGTGCGGCTTCCATTCTGGGGTGCAGTAACTGATAAGATAGGCACAGTCCTCAAATGGCAAGGAACCAGACCAGTTTTCTGGCCACCCTGAAATGTTACAGTCTTTTACAGAGTGTATCAGGAATTTATAACATTTCATGTCAGTGAGGCAGCAGTTATGTGGGAAACTCTATACAGACTGTTGCCAATTGCTGTTTTAGCATCAGTGTCGCCTTAAATACAGGAATTTCAAAAAATTTGTGGCAGCTACACACAGCCTATTAAAGAAACACAAGATCATGTTTGAAAAAATGTGAATCCTTGCTCACTATCAGATTACTGGAATTTGTGATGAAGGAAGCAGTTGAAATTAAATTGTATGATAACTTTAAAACAGACACTGCCTATGAACTTAACAATGCATGAAAATGTGCACTTGATAAAGAAGGCATGCTGAGGAAGAATTCTCATAGTTTACTGCCTGGTGTAAGTGGTGGGATTGTAAGTGATGCTGGACAGCAAGTGCAAACCTAATCTATGGATGCAGAGGGGGCCATCTCAGCATGCATCATGTCCATGATGTGATCCAACAGATGCCATCCTCTGGACATAAAACTGGGAACCTCATCAGTTTTATGAGTGCAACTTTGCCCATGATGGTGATGATAGAGACAATCATCAAATGCTTCAATTTTATCCAAATTCGATGTGACAAGTTAACCAAGAACTTTTAATTCAGCAGTTGATTCTGATAATTAATAGCATCAGAATATGATGTAAGAGGAAATGGGAACTGTATAATAATATGAAGGACAGTCAGAACACAGGCACAGAATTTCATTAGTACTGAACAATACCACCATAGTTTAAAACAATGCATTATGCCAAGATGTAGAAAGCTCTCAGGATAAAATTAAAACTACACAGGGAATTTTGAAAGAGGTTTCAGGGCAGAATGTGGGTGCTTAACATATTGCATGTCTTTTGTATGAGGGTAAAACTTTTATTGATCCAGAAAGTGGTGCAAAATGCAGAATTTGCTGTGGGACATTGTGGAATATTCCCACTTCCGCCCCTACAGTTTCTTGAAGTTCTGATAGGCGGCAGTGCTATACATAACCTTCAAAGTGGCATCTGTAACAGAGTTGCATTCCAAGTCGAGAGGTACCAGAGCATTACAGATATTCACAGACACAGGCAGCAAACAAAACCACAACTACTCATTGAATGAAGCATCTGTCATCATCACAACAAGTTTGCGCAAACCTGTTTGATATCCCACATGCTGGTCAGCCACACAGAGCTGCCAGCTCCACGAAGGTTGAAAAGTATGAACACTCTCATGCGAGGTGATCGATGGATCACAATGCACCATCTCACTGCACAACTGGGTATTTCTGTTTATAGTGCTGACACTCGCCCACCATTTGGGATACTCAAAAGGTATGTGACCACTGGGTTCCTCACCACCAAACAGAGAACCATAAAGAGCAATGAAGGACCATTTGTGTGGAATTACTTGCATGTTTCAAGGCTGATCATGACAATTTTTTGTCAGAGGTCATCACAGGTAATGAAACATGGGTTTATCACTTTGAGCTGGAAACAAAACGTCAACCCTTGGAGTGGAACCACACCACCCTTCCATTGAAGAAAAAGTTCAAAGCCGCATCCTCAGCCTGCAAACTCATGGTGAAGGTCTTCTGGAACTCTGAAGGGATTATTCTGTTTGATGTCCTCCCTCATGGTCCAACAAGCAACTCGGAAGTGTACTGTGCTACACTTAGGAAACTAAAGAAATGACTCCAAACTGTTCGTTGTCACAAAAATTTAAAATAACTTCTGCTTCTCCATGACAATGCAAGGCCTCACACAAGTCTGTGCACCCAAGAGGAGCTCATAAAACTTCACCGGACTGTTCTTCCTCATCCAACCTACAGCCAAGATCTCGCACCTTCTGATTTCCATGTTTGGCCAATGAAGTATGCACTCCATGGGAAGCAGTAAGTGGATAAAGGGGAAGTTACTGATGCAGCAAGACATTGGCTATGACACTGACCAGTACAGTGGTACCATGCAGGCATACAGGTCATCCCAGAAAGGTGGTGTACGGCTGTCCCATTTAACAGAGATAATGTTGAAGAAGAGGATTTGCAGCCAGGAGAGTGAGGAATAATATGGTGTATTGGAATGCTGGATAAAACTAACCCACTTATGCACCGGGGGAGGGGGGGGGGGTGAGTTGTGTTACTTATTGAACACCCCTTGTATAAGAGAGTAATGGCATATCTCAGTACACACAATTTTCTATCGAGACTTGGAGTTTGGCTTCAGGAAAGGAGTATCCACAGAAAATACAATTTATTTTCGTGTGTGTGAGGCACTACCGCAGCTAAATGAGAGGTTGAGGACAGCAGGTATTTGCTTTGATTTAACAAAAGCATTTCATTGTATGAGCCATGCAATATTCTTGAATGGGTTGGCACAATAAGGAAATATGGAAAAAGCACAATAATGATTCACTTCATACCTGGAAACTAGGAATTAGGAGGCTGTACTCCACTGTCAACAAAAGGGAATAGGTGGAATTTGGCTGGGGTCACATACAGTGAGGATGACAAAGAGTCTGTGTGACTCCACTGCGTTTCTTGATATACAGAGCCTGACAAAAAAGTGAAGCTCCCAGAAGGAGAGGATGAAACAAAATGAGCCTTCATGGGTTGAAAGGGATTTGTGATGTTATCTCAGTGATTGCAAAATCGAGTCAGATTTACAAAAAAACTTGGCAATATGAGCCCGCTTACCAGAGTGATGTTGTAATGCCTCTGACATGGATGCGTGCAATGATTCGTTTGCAGAAGGTGTCATAAAGTTGTTTTATCCCGTCCCAAGGCAAGTTGGCTAACGACTGTTGTAACTGGCTCCTGACATCCTGGGTAATGGCACTGGAATGAAGCTGATGTCCAAGTTTGTTCTAAACAAGTTCTACTGCGGACAGATCTGGGTACCTTGCAGGCCATAGGCATATCTTAAGGTAGTGCAGACAGTTCATACAGACATGTGTCACGAGTGGCTGAGCATTGTCCTGTTGATATGGCCCACAACACTGCTACATGAAGGATAACACATGAGAATACTTGTTGTCCATGATGTACCACTGTTCTATCAGTTCTCTGTAAGTAATTACTAGCCATAACCTGAAGTCATTCCCAGTGGCTCCCCACACCACAATGCAAGGAGTAACACCACTGAGCCTCTCTAAAAACCTGAAAGAATGAGACGTCTAACCAGGCTGCAGGCATAATCACAGACAATGGTCATACAAATTAGTGCAGAACCACTATTTATCACTTAACACAATGTGACACCATCCCTGTCAGCAATCATGCTTGTTGGTTACAGCACCATTCCAAACACAGTTAATGGCAGCCTAGTATAAGACGATAATTCCCGAATCTGGCTATCACTCATCTCCAGACAATGGTGCAGCTTGACACAGAATGTTGCAAGGAGTCCATTACTTGTTCTGGGATGGCAGGTGCCAACGTGAAGTGGTTAGCAGGTGCCAACGTGAAGTGGTTATGATGTGCTTGGTATGCAATACACTGATCCTCCATTGCAGTGGTCTCATGTGGGCAACTGTGACTAGTATGTTTGCATTCACATCACCATGCAGCCCAACATCAGTCCACTGTCACTTTTGAATCCCCCATAAATCTTGATATTGCATGATTCAACCAGATGGCCAAATGGAGACCCACAATGAGTTCCCAATCATACTCTGACGAACACAGACAACTCCACCTCACACACATACATCAGATCTTTGAGTCATTCACAGTGATCACTCAATGACTGATGCTGTTCATGTCGCTTATACGCTGCACCTGGCCTGGTAACAACATTAAACATGAACAGTACTAATGCACACTAGTGGCCATTGTGCCTGTCACAGAAAATTGCAACTCTAACCATTTACATATCCACTGATGGTGTGTATGTGTGCAAAGTTACACTGACCTCCAATACCATGTCTCCAAGGTACTCCACTTTTTTTTTCAGGCAGTGTATATCAATAACCTGCCACTAAACATGACAGATGATTCTAATATTTTTCTCTTTGTACGTGACACAAAATATTATTTTAAAATACATGGAATATTATATTAAGAAGCATCAGAACACAGCTATCAGAGAACAGATTAATGCGTAACTGCAATAATACACACTGTATACGATTTCTGACATGGAACACTTGTAAAATTGAAATTTTATTGTACGAAGATGGCCAAACAAAGAGTGGAGTCAACCATTTTAAATTCTTAAGATTGAGGATAGTTAGAAAACTATCTTGAAAGTATAAATGTAGGAAGGAAAGTTCTGGCAGAATGTGGTCTCCTTTATTTCTTAGAAGTATCATGTTCATGTTCAAGACCTTCTGCAGAAACTGAATACAGCTATATTCATTACAATAATTATCCCCTCTGTCTCTGACACAGGAACATGAAGGCTCATGTACCCCCCCCCCCCCCCCCCAATCACCCCTTACTTTCATGCTGTTGTGTTACATTTTGGGGCAATTCTCAGCACTCACCAAGAATATTCTTAGACCACAAAACTGGGGTCAGACTGTTCTCCAATATCAGTATGCAAACTTTGTATAATGTTGGTACGCAATCTTTGTATAGCCCATGGTTCAGCTGTCTCAGAATTCTAAATCTGCCACCTTTTTACATATGTTCCAAATTGGTATCTTTTGCTGACAATATTGAGTCATCCAAAAGGAACTGGAATATTCCCTAAGCATTATAAAGGAAGATGTTCAATTTCCAGCAGATTTACATAGGCATCTAGCAGAACTGAAAAAAAGTAGTAATGGACCCTTTGTATTCAAATACAAGTTGATACATATTTTCTTGTGGCACACTCCTCTTCCATACATGAGTTCCTTGCTGCAGCTCTAAAGCAATATTTACAGTGAGGTAATAGAGCCACAGTTGCACTGACAACTCTAAGTAAATGTTGCTGCTCTTGGTCATTAAATGACGATCATTGGCCACTGCAATATCTGTAGTGAGAGGTAATGCCTCAAATTTGGTATTCCCAGCACACTCTTGACACTGTGGATCTCTGAATACTGAATTCCCTACTGGTTTCCAAAATGAAATGTCCCATGCATCTAGTTCCAACCACCATTCAGTGTTCATAGTCAATTAATTCCCATTGTAAGGCCATAGTCACGTTGGAAACCTTTCCACACAAATCACATAAAGTACAAATGACACTTCCACCAATTCACTGCCCTTTTATACCTTGCATACATGATGCTACCATCATCTGTAAACGTGTGTATCGCTATCCCATGACTTTTGTCACCTTAGTGCCTCTTAAATGTTTTTTGTGTTTAACTACTTCATTAACTCTTTTGTTTATATATTTTCTAATCAACATTCTGGAAACTATGTACTGATTTGTTCCATGACCAAGAAGCTTTAGCTTGCACATCTCATAGACTTTTATAAATAAACACTTCAAAATTTTAAGTTCTCGGGGTCTGTATGCACACACTTTTTTTGCTCTTGCTGGTCAGTTACTGTAAATGTAAAATTTCTTCCACCATCATGAATCAAAATGGGAGCTCATCTACACTAAGCTATGGAGGTGGGATTTCATGCACATATTTTTCACTGTATATAAAAAATGCTAGTGTTGTGTTCTTCAATACAAATACCGTTTGATGAACCTCCCCATTTTATACACATATGGGGTGTGGGAAGAATGTCTAAATGCATCTTTCGTGATTCCCCAGTCCACATTCAACTTGCTAAGAAATCCTAACTAACCATACCTCATGGTGGATCTTGGATCTCCAATTTGAATGTGTATACAGTATTTTTCAACAAAGAGGAGCTTAAGATATAGTGCAGAGAATGTTCAATTATTCAAGAAGCTCTACACATTACAATTTCTTGGATATCTAATTTTAAATACCTTTTTTAATAAACTCCTTTAAATTATTAATCACAAGGGGCTGTCCCTGGCGATATATGTTCTCATTCTGAAGCATAACAGCTTCAAAGGAAGTAGTTAACAATCCCCATGTCTCTTCAATGAATGCCACCTTCCCTGAAACAAAGTAAAAGTTAAATTACAGAATCAATCTAAGTATATAATTCAAAACAATTTAAATACATCAGTCTGAAGAAACAAGATGGTGGTCAACAGAAGCACATATCATTTTGAACAGAAAAACATAAACACATAGGTTTCACAACATATGTTACCAGCAAAATGTGCAAACACATTATAAAATGAGATAACATTTCCCCCTATGCTGTGCCTTTTCACAAAACACGTGAAATCAGATCATCTCTGACTTACATTTCTGTCCTCCAAATTGTATGGCAAGTCTTTATCAGTAACAGCTCAGTGATGATGATATCTGTAGTGATCATGTTGAATGTAAGAATGGAATAATAGTCTAAACCTACACTCAAAATGGAAAAAAGCTGACACAAACCAAATTTTCCATCTACTATTTCTTTTAGTGAACTGATCAACAAATTCCCTTGAAAAGAAGCTGCTAAGAGCATGTCACTGGACACCTTGCCACAGACAGTGCTATAAACTGTGACTACAGTCAGTAATACAATAGATTATCAATGTATTATTGACAAGTTTTTTAACAGAAATCATACAACCAACTGAAATTTCACAGGGGCTCATGGAAGATACTGTTTCAAGAATACTAATTCACTAATGGTATACAAAAAATTCTAGATCAAGATGCAGCTATAAAAATGAACCGCCTGAACCAACCATAAACACAATGCAAAAAATGAAACAGTCATGCTATTCATGATACAAATATGTTCTGGAGTAATAATCAGCAAAGAAAAAGAATGTTGTTGTTGTGGTCTTCAGTCCTGAGACTGGTTTGATGCAGCTCTCCATTCTACTCTATCCTGTGCAAGCTTCTTCATCTCCCAGTACCTACTGCAACCTACATCCTTCTGAATCTGCTTACCCTCTACGATTTTTACCCTCCACGCTGCCCTCCAATACTAAATTGGTGATCCCTTGATGCCTCAGAACATGTCCTACCAACCGATCCCTTCTCCTGGTCAAGTTGTACCACAAACTTCTCTTCTCCCCAATCCTATTCAACACTTCTTCATTAGTTATGTGATCTACCCATCTAATCTTCAACATTCTTCTGTAGCACCACATTTCGAAATCTTCTATTCTCTTCTTGTCTGAACTATTTATCGTCCATGTTTCACTTCCATACATAGCTACACTCCATACAAATACTTTCAGAAACGACTTCTGACACTTAAAACTATACTTGATGTTAACAAATTTCTCCTCTTCAGAAACGCTTTCCTTGCCATTGCGAGTCTACTTTTTATATCCTCTCTACTTCGACCATCATCAGTTATTTTGCTCCCCAAATAGCAAAACTCCTTTACTACTTTAAGTGTCTCATTTCCTAATCTAATTCCCTCGGCATCACCTGACTTAATTCGACTACATTCCATTACCCTCGTTTTGCTTTTGTTAATGTTTATCTTATATCCTCCTTTCAAGACACTGTCCATTCCATTCAACTGCTCTTCCAAGTCCTCTGCTGTCTCTGACAGAATTACAATGTCATCGGCGAACCTCAAGATTTTTATTTCTTCTCCATGGATTTTAATACCCACTCCGAATTTTGTTTCCTTTACTGCTTGCTCAATATACAGATTGAATAACATTGGGGAGCGGCTACAACCCTGTCTTACTCCCTTCCTAACCGCTGCTTCCCTTTCATGTCCCTCGATGCTTATAACTGCCACCTGCTTTCTGTACAAATTGTAAATAGCTTTTCGCTCCCTGTATTTTACCCCTGCCACCTTTAGAATTTGAAAGAGAGTATTCCCGTTAACATTGTCAAAAGCTTTCTCTAAGTCTACAAATGCTAGAAACGTAGGTTTGGCTTTCCTTAATCTTTCTTCTAAGATAAGTCGTAAGGTCAGTATTGCCTCACATGTTCCAGTATTTCTATGAAATCCAAACTGATCTTCCCCAAGGTTAGCTTCTACTAGTTTTTCCATTCGTCTGTAAAGAATTCGTGTTAGTATTTTGCAGCTGTGGCTTAATTAACTAATTGTTCAGTAATTTTCACATCTGTCAACACCTGCTTTATTTGGGATTGGAATTATTATATTCTTCTTGAAGTCTGAGGGTATTTCGCCTGTTTCATACATCTTGCTCACCAGATGGTATATTTTTTCAGGACTGGCTCTCCCAAGGCCGTCAGTAGTTCCAATGGAATTTTGTCTACTCCGGGGGCCTTGTTTCGACTCACATCTTTTAGTGCTCTGTCAAACTCTTCACGCAGTATTGTATCTCCCATTTTGTCTTCATCTACATCCTCTTCCATTTCCATAATATTGTCCTCAAGTAAATTGCCCTTGTATAGACCCTATATATACCTCTTCCACCTTTCTGCTTTCCCTTCTTTGATTAGAACTGGGTTTCCATCTGAGCTCTTGATGTTCATACAAATGGTTCTCTTATCTCCAAAGGTCTCTTTAATTTTTCTGTAGGCAGTATCTATCTTATCCCTAGTGAGATAAGCCTCTACATCCTTACATTTGTCCTCTAGCCATCCCTGCTTAGCCATTTTGCACTTCCTGTCGTTCTCATTTTTGGGAAGTTTGTATTCCTTTTTGCCTGCTTCATTTACTGCATTTTTATATTTTCTCCTTTCATAAATAAAATTCAATATTTCTTCCGTTAACCAAAGTTTTCTACTAGCCCTCATCTTTTTACCTACTTGATCCTCTGCTGCCTTCACTACTTCATCCCTCAAAGCTACCCATTCTTCTTCTACTGTATTTCTTTCCCCCATTCCTGTCAATTGTTCCCTTATGCTCTCCCTGAAACTCTGTACAACCTCTGGTTCTTTCAGTTTATCCAGGTCCCATCTCCTTAAATTCCCACCTTTTTGCAGTTTCTTCAGTCTTAATCTACAAGTCATAACAAATAGATTGTGGTCAGAGTCCACATCTGCCCCTGGAAATGTCTTACAATTTAAAACCTGGTTCCTAAATCTCTGTCTTACCATTATATAGTCTATCTCATACCTTTTAGTATCTCCGGGTTTCTTCCATGTATACAACCTTCTTTCATGATTCTTAAACCAAGTGTTAGCTATGATTAAGTTGTGCTCTGTGCAAAATTCTACCAGGCGGCTTCTTCTTTCATTTCTTAGCCCCAATCCATATCCACCTACTACGTTTCCTTCTCTCCCTTTTCCTACACTTGAATTCCAGTCACCCATGACTATTAAATTTTCATCTCCCTCCACTATCTGAATAATTTCTTTTATTTCATCATACATTTCTTCAATTTCTTCGTCATCTGCAGAGCTAGTTGGCATATAAACTTGTACTACTGTAGTAGGTGTGGGCTTCGTATCTATCTTGGCCACAATAATGCATTCATTATGCTGTTTGTAGTAGCTTACCCGCATTCCTATTTTCCTGTTCATTATTAAACCTACTCCTGCATTACCCCTATTTGATTTTGTGTTTATAACCCTGTAGTCACCTGACCAGAAGTCTTGCTCCTCCTGCCACCGAACTTCACTAATTCCCACTAATCTAACTTTAACCTATCCATTTCCCTTTTTAAATTTTCTAACCTACCTGCCCGATTGAGGGATCTGACATTTCACGCTCCGATCCGTAGAATGCCAGTTTTCTGTCTCCTGATAACGACATCCTCTTGAGTAGTCCCCACCCGAAGATCCGAATGGGGGACTATTTTACCACTGGAATATTTTACCCAAGAGGACGCCATCATCATTTAATCATACAGTAAAGCTGCATGCCCTCGGGAAAAATTACAGCTGTAGTTTCCCCTTGCTTTCAGCCGTTAGCAGTACCAGCACAGCAAGGCCGTTTTGGTTATTGTTACAAGGCCAGATCAGTCAATCATCCAGACTGTTGCCCTTGCAACTACTGAAAAGGCTGCTGCCCCTCTTCAGGAACCACACATTTGTCTGGCCTCTCAATAGATACCCCTCCGCTGTGGTTGCACCTACGGTAAGGCTATCTGTATTGCTGAGGCACGCAAGCCTCCCCACCAACGGCAAGGTCCATGGTTCATGGGGGGGAGAAAAAGAATAACCCTACAAAATCATTGATATGAAACATGAAGTGAAATATACACCCTGCTCATGATGTTAAACACTCCAATTAGCATCTGATAATTTCAGATCTCTTGTAATAAGCCTACAAAACTGATAGGCCGTATTCTGTCAGCAACAGGAACTTTGATTGCAGAAAATTGTGTTTGACATTAGTTGTTTTATCTCCTTAGAGAGGAACAGAAAGGTGTGTCAAAATTTCTGATCCTCTACAATACAAGAGAAAAGAAGTTTCTGGATTTTATTATAGTTCCAAGATAAAAAATTCAGTCTTCTTGACATGAAGGCATTAGAGATGAAGCAACATATCAGTTGGGCAACATTTTGAAAATCTGTTGGAACAGAGGATGTTGTCTGTAATCAAAGTAGCTTAAAACGGTTACTACTTATGTTAATAAGTATACTCCTACTATTGTTAATCATCTACTACTAGATATATAACAAATTAGTACAGTAATTAGAAACTGAAGCTTTTTTGAAACATCTACTAATACTGTAAGACAATAATCTGATGCCCTCTTAAGTGTAAATATGGCAAATGCCTTTGACAACTAATGCATAATGTTTAAAATCACCACCATTAATAAGAAGGCTTGGATCTTCTGGTGTGTTCCATCTCTTCACACTTGATGAAGAGATGAAACATACTGGTCTGGTACATACTGATCTATAAGCGCCGTGATTCACATGTTTGCCACATGTTTTAGATATTCAATCCATTGTCTCTGGTATTGCTTCATGACTTCAAAAAATACTGACTTTTTAATTACGTACTAGCTTGTGTGTGTGTGTGTGTGTGTGTGTGTGTGTGTGTGTGTGTGTGTGTGTGTGTGTTCACAAATGTGAGTATTTGACCTGTAACTGTAGTATATCTTGTCCTGCAGTTTCATACATATACTGAGGAAAGTTGTAACTCTACCTCAGTAAGAAGTATGCAAAAAGTAATAGACAATGGTTCACCTTTTTAGATATGAACACGGAACGAATTGTGATTGTGTAACATTCTTTGAAGGTTCAGTACTAGAACAAGCCTTAATCCTGCTACAGAAATGCATAAATGATCCAATAAGGCCTTTGTCAAAAATAGACCACACACACACACACACACACACACACACACACACACACACACACACACACACCGACTGGCTTCAGCTGCCAGAGACTGTGGTCATGTGTGTGGGAGTTCATTCTGTGAAGTTTGAAAGGTAGGAAACAAGGTACTGGTGGAAGTAAAATTGTGAGGACAGGTTGTGAGTCGTGCTTGGGTAGATCAGATGGTAGAGCACTTGCCTGTGAAAGGGAAAGGTCTTGAGTTCGAGTTTTGATCCAGCACACAGTTTTATCTGCCAGGAAGTTTCATATCAGCACACACTCCGCTGCAGAGTGAAAATCTCATTCTGGAAACATTCCCCAAGGCTGTGGCTAAGCCACGTCTCCGCAATATCCTTTCTTCCAGGCGCACTAGTTCTGCAAGGCTCCTAAGTCAGTCACGTTCCAACCATGCTCTTGTATTGTTCATCATACACATAGTTGTTGGTTTCTCATCTTGCTACATCTAGGCTCTTGAGCTGGTTTACTCTTTGCACTTGTACACTGCTGTATGCATTTCCGGCTGTTGTTATTGTTGTCCATAGCTGTCTTTCTGCGGGTTTTGGCAACTCACCATCAATGCCTTCAGCTAGTCTGCTTGTGTTTCCTGATCGTGTCGGATTCCGATTACCAGAACTGCAGCAAAAGCAACAGTTGGACCTGCACTAGCAATTGCAACAGCGGTTCCATCAGTAGATGGACCTTTCGCATCAGGAGATTCAGTTGCTGTCCACGAATAACATGTACAAGGTCCACAATCAACCTGGACTGTAATCACATCCCAGACAGATTCCCGCCCACCCACATTTCCGCCGTTTAACAATATCAAGGAGGATTAGGATACGTATTTGCAGCAGGTGAAACAGGACTTCACCAGTTTTTGGGTTTCTGATGACACTCTCCAACAAATGCTCTTCCTTTCTTGGGCTTCCCCAGACATTTAAGTTGGCTCCCTTCTCAAATCCACTAGCACTGTCTTTCGAGGAATTCACAACAGTTCCAATGCCTCAAGTTCCATCAGTACTACAAGCAAGCAGGCCAGTCTTATCGATGCTGTTAGTGGATTAGATTAGATTAATACTTGTTCCATAGATCATGAATACGACACTTCGTAATGATGTGGAACGTGTCAGAACTGTTCAAATGCCATAGAAGTGAATTGGGGCCCATTGTCAGTGATGATGGTGCGCGGAAGCCTTCAGTCACGAGAATCTGCAGAAAGGTACTGAGCCTGGCCACCCTGGTGGTAGATGCCATTCTGGCCACGTAGGGGTAGTCCATTCTGGCCATGTAGGTGTAGTTCTAATGAGTGTCCACAACAATAAGCCACATCGAGCTGAGGAATAGGCCAGGAAAATCTAGATGAATGCGATCCATAGGATGATAGGGAGTACGCAAGGCGGCAAAAAACATGGGTGGAGCGGCATGATTTCAGCACAGGCAGAACAGCAGTGCACTATAGCCTCCATGTCCTTGTTCAGTCTTGACCAGTAGACATGTCGCCTGGCAAGGGCTTTCATCCAAAACATACCCCAAAGCCTGCGATGAAGGAGTTCCAAGACGTGAGTGCGTAAGGGAGTCGGGATGACAGCACAGTGGGAACCTGCCTCTGCATCGAGCAGGAGCTCATTGGAGACAAGATACAAACAATGAGCGGTGAGCCCAGGCCTGAAGCTCAGGACCAGATGACTTCAAAAAATTAGGAGGCCACCCATGAAGGACATAGAGTGAGACATGCTGCAAGATAAGTTTGTGGTGCACATCTGCCACTACATGAGTACTGGTAATGGGAAACCCATCCAAAGCATGCTGTCATAGCACATTGGTGTGAATAAGAGAAGAGCTCAGTTGGTCAAATGAAGGGTATGGTCCTGAGGGTAAACATGAGAGAGCATCTGCATTTACATATTACACAGTAGGCTTGTACTTGATGGTATAATTGTAGGAGCTAAGAAAGAGAGCCCAATGCTGGAGCCTCTGGGCCATCCACTCTGGAAGCCGAGAGTGTGGCCCAAAGAGTGCTACGAGTGGTTTATGGTCTGTGCAAAATTCTACCAGATGGCTTCCCCTTTCATTTCTTACTCCCAATCCATATTTCCTTCTCTCCCTTTTCCTACTCTCGAATTCCAGTCACCCATGACTATTAAAGTTTCGTCTCCCTTCACTACCTAAATAATTTCGTTTATCTCATCATACATTTCATCAATTTCTTCATCATCTGCAGAGTTAGTTGGTATATAAACTTGTACTACTGTAGTAGGTGTGGGCTTTGTATCTATCTTGGCCACAATAATGCATTCAATCACTATGCTGTTTGTAGTAGCTTACCCGCACGCCTATTTTTTTTCTTCATTATTAAACCTACTCCTGCATTACCCCTATTTGATTTTGTATTTATAACCCTGTATTCACCTGACCAAAAGTCTTGTTCCTCCTGCCACCTAACTTCACTCATTCCCATTATATCTAACTTTAACCTAACATATAACATATAGAGACCATGATAGCAAACAGTAATAGACAGTGTACCCCTGGTATTGTTAACATGTACGGGTCTGTTAGGAGCACCTGGCGTAGTGTAAGTGCCTGTGAGCATCCTTCACAAATGGGAAAAATCATCAGGAACTTGAGGGTAGCAACTGCCCAAAACGAGTTAACAAGCTATGGGTAATGAAAGGGGAAAGGGCTGTGCCACAAGGGAAAGTTGTAGTGCCAATAGAAGACTTATAACTTTTGTAACCTGGCATTTACCTGTAAATGTCAAGTGGTTCAAAACACAATTACATTTGACATTTATTCTGATGTTCAGTGCAAAACTCCCTGTCAAAGGCAGGGTGCATCTAACCTCTCACACCAACAGAAATATCAATCAAATTTTAACATTTGAGACACAATCTTGAAAGAAAAGGTATTTTATTTTTATGGATGACAGCAGACTGGGATAAGTATGAGGCAAGCCATCACTCACCAATGCCTCATGAGAACTCATGTGCTGTTATCTAGATGATACTCATTTAAATACTTCCACAAGTTCAGATGAGGCACTGAGTGGTGGCTTGAATTATGCGCATCACACTCTGCTGTCAACCATAATAACATACATTTTCTTTCAGTATCCTATCTCTTCTATCTAAATTTGATGTCAATTTTCCTGTTGGTGTGGGAGGTTAGCTGCAGAAAGTTGTACTTAGTGATTCAACCAATATAGTGCCAGAACATAATTCTGACCATGGAGAAATCACATATGGGATTCCCCAATGCTCAATCTTAGGCCCACTATTGTCCCTCACTTATGTAAGCAATCCAATGTCTAATACACAACAAGCAGAATTAGTTCTTTTTGCAGATGACACTAGTACTGTAATCAATCCAAGTATACATACAGAAACAGAAGAAATGGTAAACAATGTTCTTAAATGTACCATTGACTGACTTTGTATGAATGGTCTCACCATCAATTTTAAAAAAGATACAAGATATGCAGTTCTGCACATCTAGGGGTACTACACCAATGAAAAGTGTAACACACGGTGAGGAAATTATAAATATGGTGGAAACTTAAAACTGCTTAGGTATCCATGCTGATAAGAATTTAAATTGTAAAAAATCACATTTTGGAACTCTTAAAAACTTAGTTCAGCTACATTTGCACTTAGAATCATTGCCAAACTTGGGAAAGAAAGGAAATCAGTAAGATGACATATTTTCATTCCATAATGTCACATGGAAAAATGTTCAGGGGTAGTTCATCTTTATGAAAGGAAGTCTTCATTGCTCAAAAATGTGCTGTTAGTATAATTTGTGGTGTTCAACCATGATAATCTTTTGGGCATCTGTTTAAGGGAATGAGCATTCTGTCTGCTGCTTCATAGTATAGTATACTTGTCACCTCATGAAGCTTGTTGTAACTAATCCACTGCAGCTCAAAAGTGACAATGATGTATATAATTACCATACCAGACGGGAAAATTACGTTCTACATTAAGGTTATCTTCACAAGGGGTGCACAATGCTGCAACTAAAATTTCTGATAATTGACCTAGAAGTATAAAATATCTGTCAGACAGCAAAGTAAAATCTGAAAACAGATCGAACAAACAGAAAGCACATATACAAATACATAATTAAGGCGAGGATGCCCGATGGTCTCTCTGCAGTGCAGATGCACACTAGCCTCAAACTCTTCTGGGAATCAGCAAAATGTTGTGAGTCATGAGGATAATTGGCAAAGGGCACTATATTAATAGTATGTGGATAAGTTGAGAATTTAGGTCTGACAGGAGGCATGCTATAGTAGTCCGTGCAGTTGCAATGACCACTGTGCTGGATGGCACAGGGGTCAGCACATCTGCCTAATAAGTAGGAGACCCATGTTTGAATAATGGTCTGGCACAAATTTTCAACTTTTCCCATTGATTTAAATCAATGCCCACTCACAGCCAATGTCCTTGACAACTCCACCTATTTTTAACAAAAACACACCTTATAAATGTTCAGTAATTTACAAATTAACTTGTGATGTGAATGAAAAATGCCTCACTGCACATCATTACAATTTATCATGCAAATGACCCATGCAATGTAAAACTAACGAGTATATTTGCTATTTGTTTTCTTCTGGGAGAATGTGTTCAAGATGAAGCATTTTGTTCTTCTCCACAATGCATTCCGTTTTTATGATTATGACACATAAAGTTCCCAACTGCAAAGTCACTGTTTTACTTCATGTGTTCTACTTAAGTCACCTTTAGTGACAATTGTAAGTAATCCTTCAATGAGGTCTTTTATCTTCTTATATAATGTGAGCATGAACTGCCTGACAAGATCTTCTATATCTTCATTGGTGCAGAGACTTTAATGATCTCAATTTTTTATTTATTTATTGGTCATAATTTTGACTCTCAATTGCCCCCCCCCCCCCCAATACACAATTTCACAACCATATGTGATCTGTTTTAGTTCAAAGAGGTACTAAGCGAACACGCTTCACAAGCTGCAATCACAGTGTAGACACTTTTATTGTTCCAAGACGACAGGTTTCAACAGTCTTATGCTGCCATCATCTGCTCTTATGGAGCTTGTGGCAAAATTGCCATGTTACATTACATGTATTCAAAGCATAAAAGGCATTCTCCACATACACATATCTTGATAAAAATCCTGTAGATAAAATGCACATGGTTGATAAAATGAACAGCATAAGACTGTTGAAACAATAGAATTGTCTACATTGTTTTGTTCATTTTCAACCATACCACATCACTGCATCTGTACCTTGCAAAACACACTAAACATTGAAAAAGACAGAAATAGCACAATGACCAATATAGTTAATTTACAAATAAGAACAAACAATATGTAGTACCTTTCTGATGATGTGCTGTAAATCGTGTTCTAGCAGGCCATGCATCCCGAGCACTCCACTCAAACTGATAGTGAAATTCTGGAGAATTACGATAAACTGTGACTAGTACTTCATCCCCAGGTTGTACATATTGTGTGATATTTTGGTTAGCTAACATATTATCTCCATGTTCACCATCAGGCCGAAATGCACGATTGAAGACAAATATCTTTTCATGGCCGAACATTTCCTACAAGAATGTAAATTCATAATTGTTTGTTTAGTCAAAATGAAGTAGGTACATCTATATATGTTATTAAATTATGGTAAGTTCCTTGGAGCAGAACATAAACAAAGTAATAAATTATAATAAGTTTTGTCAGAGAGCTCTTCCCAGAAATAAATTATGGTCATATTGTAATATGGTTACTGAGAGAGTTAAGGAATAATAAATTGCTTCAAGATTCGCAGTCCAAATAAAGTAAATTCTATTACCTCCCAAGAACTTTTTGTGATGAACTGTTTGCAAAAAATACATCAAATTTAATAGAGAACAAAATTAAATTAGCTTCAAACAAAAACTGATATCATCGCCTTCTTGACAACTACTCCACAGATGAATTTCTGAATGTGTAATAAAATGCTGTGTGTGTGTGTACACACACATATGCTTGTATTTAAGGAGCAACTTAGAACAATCATGTAAATAGTCGACATGTTGTCATGTTTTTCAATGAGAAAGTGTATGATAATTGTAAAAGTGATTTGTTCCACATTGTAAGAGAGGAGTCACAATTATGATCCAAATAACTAAACTGGACTAAATCAAAACACTGAAATTGCAGTTTTCATCTCATCTATAATGGAAGAGCTGTGCAAAAACCAAATTCCAAGCTAAAAATCCTATGGAAAGTGCTGTGATGACACAAACTAAATTTCAAGTTGAAAATCCTACAGAAAATACCTTGAAGTTTTCATCAGACTATAAAATGAAAATACTTCCATGTATGTAGTATTATATACTGTTATTTCTGAATTCTGGATAATATGGCAATCAACACCACCTGGGGATAAGGCCAAAACACTGAAATGATTTGCTAGAAAGCTCGAGACTTGAAGAAACAAGCAATAAGTTTAGCTGTGCAGATGATTGTAGTACTAAATAAGATATATGTCTTGTGAATATGTTGTATTGTATGTTAACCAGGGGCCTAGAAACGATGGAGAGGCTCCGGCCCTGCCACAGTTGCAGTGATCCACAATCCCACGACGACTACTTCAGTCCCCACACCGATCCACTCTTTTAAGGTTATTGTAGGGTTTGGCCCCCGGGGTGAACCACCCCCCCCCCCTCCCACCCCTCCTCCAGGGAACGTCTCACACCAGACAAATGCAACCCCTACGTTTGCATGGTAAAGTAATGGTGGTGTATGCATACGTGGAGAACTTGTTTGCACAGCAATTGCCGACGTAGTGTAGCTGAGGAGGAATAAGGGGAACCAGCCTGCATTCACCGAGGCTGATGGAAAACCACCTAAAAACCATCCACAGACTGGCCGGCTCACTGGAGCTTGACGTAAGTCTGCCAGGTGGATTCGTGCCGAGAACCAGTCACTCCTTCCCAATCAGGAAAGCTGTGCATTAGAGTGCACAGCTAACCAGGTGGGCCTGTGAATTTGTTACTGCAAAATATTTCATTGCAGTTGCCAGGTAAGATAGAAAGAGTAAAACTTTCCTCAGAGCAAATTAGCTTGTTGAGCAATATCAAGACAAGATATATGTGAGAAATGATAATCTTGTGTTAATTGCTTCATCCAATTTCATCACACTTGCACAAATTTCTATGAAGTACTGCTGTGTTAAAATTGCCAAGCCTTATTAACACTGTCATGCATGTGTAGTATTTTTCTGCAAGTGCCATCACAAAGCAGAATACATTATAGTTTGCTGGTTATTTGACCATAAATGTCTGAATGCTCGGTGCTGGTGATAGGGTAGAATTGTTTCTTACTGATGAAATACAGTTAAAGTCACAGCTGAATTATAATGGTGATAATATTGTAGGGCAAGCACATTCTGGTAATGAATATGCACCTAGTGCAAATGTCTTCATGATTTACAGTCTGCAAACAGTCCATAATGGGGCTGAATTTTAGCACCTAAAACCATTGTAGCACATTTTTTGTTCAGATGCACTAGGAGAGTCATCAGTAACACGAAGGAAGTAGCATGTCAGTTTGTTGGAGCTGCTTTTTGACAGTAGCTCACGTAAAAGAAGGGCCATGTCATATTGTATTAATCCTCCTGAGATAAAGATTAAAACGGAACGTCCTCATTTCTAGCAAAACAGTTGTCATCAGCAGTAGTGCATCTTTTCTGACAGTGTCCATATTTTAATGTGTGTATGTAACAACTGGTTGAATCAGGATGAGCAAGTTAACTGCAGTTGTCAAGTCTCTGAAAAGACAGTAAATGCTTAAAAAAAGGAACTTATTGCAATTTGGTAACACATTGACTCTGAAATCTTTGTAGCTCACTGCACTTGTTAAACTTGCTCTCAAAATTTGTAATTCTTCTACAGCCTTTGTTCTTAATGAATTTGCTCCCAATAAACTCTCTGAGCACTAGAGATGTACAGCCTTACTGAGCTGATTTGCAAGTGGTGAGATGTCAGTATAAAAACTTTTCTGGAAGGACAAAAGATGAAGAGCAGATATCAGGAGGCAATTACACTAAATTCTGCCCATATTTTTAGTTTTATGGAAAAGTTTTCACAGTGGTTAGGCAAGAGGTCTCAAAAAATGTCACTATGTGGATTGAGCACAGACATATTATAACCCTACACACATAACTGATGCTACCATTGATTTGGGTAATTACTGAACCATACAAAGGTGCAGAGCTACATTCTAGACAGGATGTATGATGGCATCTATCATGTTTCTGCCAGATATTTGAAACAGAAAATAAATGATGAGTCTAAAGCCATATTTCATGTGTTTTGAAGTCAGATGATAGTGGAAACTTTCTTATTACAAAAGATTTCTTTTTTGGATGAACTAACTACAGTGGTTGAACAAACTGTTAACTATCCTCAAGATTTAAATGTGGAAGTGTAAGACCATGATTTTGAGATTCTGGATGAACGTATGAGCTCCACTGCTTCGTTATATTAGAGGTTACTGTTCATATAATTATAGAAAAATAATTGTGATTAATGCAAAGTTTTCCTCATGACAGGAAGTAATTTGATAAACACATTTATACTTACACCTGATATTTGTGGTTTACATTACCTGTCTACTGATGTTAAATGTGTAGTTACACTTACACTGTTGTAAGATATTCAGTTACTGAAAAAGAACTTTATTTTTGTAACAAAAGAATCCGAGAAACATTCTGCTATAACAGAGCCTACTGTTGGTTAACGAAGGATCTCCATTTTGATGTCAACAAGCATAAACACATATCTGTGAACTTTGTGGATTTCTGTTGCATACAGCATGACAATGAAGTAATATCCACATAGTTTACACTAGTATGTGAACATACACATGTTTGTATACAGATCTGCTTTCTTCCTTATAGTGGGCCCAGTAATTTGTTCAAGGATCTACATTATATTATAGCCTGCAAATTCTTTATAATAGGGATCTATCTGACAATAGAGCTTTATTCTAGTCCAGAAATTTCAACAGTTTTTTAATGTAATAGGCAATGAGAACTTTTTCACTCGTTGTTGTAGTGGCACTATAATTAATGTGGAGCAATACTCTTAGATTTTCTTTCATAAATGAACATCTGAAAATGGGTTCATCATTTCTGCTTTTGCTTTGCTATCTTTAATTACAATTCCCATGATATTCACAAGTGTCTGTTAATATTTTGTTAAAGTAGTTGTTTAAGGCATCATGCACTGCCTTCTGGTTATCAAAACCCATTTCTTGTAGCATCTCTCTGCCTATGGCCCTAACTTTGTTTTACACCTATCATGCACCAGTCTCTGTTTCTTTTCACAGTGACCACATGCTACACAGAATACCTTCCATCATGAACTGTTCAACAAGATACATATCAGTCCAGTCTATGGTTTACTGTTTTTTTTCTGTATTTCAGCCATGGTTCTTCTACATGCACCTGTTTAGAGATGGACTTTTAAAGTTTCTCATAAAATGTGACACAACTGCTTGTTTATCCAGTTTCTTGAATATATATATCTTTCTACTGATTTCAGTTGCCCTTTATACTTTGGTAATCATAGTTGCTACAACGACCTCACAGTCACCTGACACCAGCTGCAATGTGAAAATCCTGAAAGAGGAAAGGTATATTTGTTGATATTAGATGCACTATATTTCCATTGAGGCAGGCTTTCAAACTGTCTGTGCTAGGTAGTTTTCAGAGAAGGCAATGATTATTTTCCTAAAGATCAACTATAATTCTTCACTATGTTCATCAGTATGTGGGTAGATTCTCTACAGATGGACTGCTTTCATTGATAATGAGTTTGGCTGAGTTGCATGGGTTTTCTGGTAGCCTCCTACCAACAGCCTCCGCACCAATGTTGAAAATCTAGCTTGGTAAAGAGCTTGTTAAGTTTGATAGCTGCTGTAATTACTATGTGCTATATTTACTGTTTATGAAATACAGCATTTGTGAAAATATTTCATGAAGTTGTTGGTTGCAACTCAGTTGAGGATATGCCATCAAAAAGGTTAGAAGCATTTCACCAACTTCTACACAAAGGGCAGTAATAAGCCTTGTTCTATAATTTTTAATTGCAGTTCTAATTGTACTTTCAACATTTTCAAATAAAACAGCTCAGAAGATCTGTAAACACTTTATCAGCAATCAAGTATGTTCTAGCCAGAATGATCTATGAGAAAAAAATAACAGACAGTACCTCTTTGGTCATCAGATTCTCCTGCTGAAGCTCTTCAAGACATTCGTGGCTTTTGACACTCTCACTTTAATTTTTTTCTGGAACAGAACCCAGGTGAGAGCGAAGATAGGGGGAAGGGCAGCATCGATCATAAACTTTAAACTTTTAATGTGTTTACTGTAGATCCACTTCAGCCATTGGGTTGCTATCTTCAGTGCTACGTGCACATAATGAGCATCAGGCATTAAAATATACATTAAAACCATACCACAAATACATCAATCCGTATACCATACATTTATATACAAATTATATCCAAGTCATGACAAATCATTATAAATAAGATCACGCATGGTACCACTTGACATTAAAGATAACAAACAGTTAAACTGAGCTTGCTACTTATGACATTAACTGCATGGAAATGTAAGCAGCAAGTTTATGATGATGATACAACACTACTTACCACACATCAGAACATTTCAGATCTGAATAACCTAACAAAAGAAACGCTAGATAAGGCCCTGGACTGGTTGGCAGCCAATAAGCTCCTATGCAACCCTGACAAAACACAACAACTTTTAATGGGAACATCAAATGAAGTAGACAATAAGTCGGTAAAACTCTTAGGTATTCACATTGACTCAAAACTATATTGGGAGGAACATGTCAATCATGTATGTGAAAAAATATCTCGAGTGGCATACCTTCTCTTGAAACTAAGGGAGGTAGTGAGCTTGGAGTACCTCAGGGTGACATACTTTGGGCTATTCCAGTCACATATTTCATATAGTCTGATTATATGGGGGCACTCCCCTCACATCAAAAACATATTGAAATTATAAAAAAAAGTCATACGTATAATATGTAAAAGAGGTCATAGGGAGCACTGTCATCCTTTTTTTCCAGACTCAGAATACTTACAATTATAAATTTATACACCTATGTGTCTGTACTCTATATTAAAAATAATATTTCAGAATTTATTGCCAGAAGGGAAATACACGAACGCAACACCAGGGCTAACAGTAATTTAGACATACCGCGCCACAGATTAGTGAGAACAGGAAATTGCCACAAAGTTAACCCACTCAAAATGTTCAATCAACTGCCAGTTCATGTTCAGTCTATGGATACAAATTCTTTCAAAATTAAGTGGTACAGCTGGCTGCCAGATCATCCATTCTATGACATTAAAGAATTCTTTGAGATGCCTGAGGAGAATATAAGCATTTAAAAGTTGTCTGTGCTTAAACACATTATTTTGTGATGCGGTTAATCGTGTGTAATTACAAAGTTTATACTGTAAACAATAAAATACCATATTATATTAGATTTTAAGATAGCTTGTTGCATTAACTTTTAAATGCTATCCTTTGTAATTTGGTACACTGCCATGCTTCAAATGTATTCTATAATGTATTGACAGAAGTTTATTTTATTATTCTGTATGTACTAGTACATCTTGTATGACAAAGCCAATATCATTGTAAAATGATCTACGGTGAATAAAATTCTTGATTCTTTAACTGTTTGTTATCTCTAATGTGAAGTGATACCATGTGCAATTTTATTTATGAAGAGTCATCATGACTTGAATATTACTGGTATGTAAATTTACAGTTTACAAGCTGATGTACTTGTGACCCAGTTTTCATTTATATTTTAATGCTGAGTCTCATTATGTCCTTTTATTCACGTAGCAGTGAAGACAGCTACAAAACAGATGAAATTGATTTGCAATAAAAAATACTAAAAGTCATGACTGATGCAGTCCTTCCTCCTACCTTGGATCTCATTGATATGGCCATGGGTCACTCTGTTCCTAATGAAAACAAATCCAGGTGAAATTTACATTGAATAAGAAACACAGAAATTTCACAGTGTTATCAAAATTAAAAATGAAGCCATTAAGTTGCAACAACACTGCATCAAAATTTCATCAACTGCATATACAATTCACATACTGTCTTTCTTTTTTTCCTAATAAAAATACTAAGCTTCTACTTGCAGGATTCTCTTTTCCAGTCTATAAACTGTAACTGATGAGTTACCATTATAATATGGGGGGAAATAAATCATGAAGCCATCAATGAATAGGAAGTATTTCATGAGGCTTTTTTTCTGTGCTAACTGTAATGTTACAAAACAACAAAGAGAGTAATGCTCAGCACACCACAAGGTACAACAGTGATCTCTTGTACAGATTTACAAACTACACTCCAAATGTGATAATTGGAATATGGTTCTTTGAAAAAGGTTGAAGTGGGAGTTTGCCACAGAAACTTTAGGATGTTATTATCATGAGATTGCCGTAAGTATTTTTGACGTAGAAGAATATACCTTTGAAGTACTGCATACAAAGGGAAGTCTATAAATTGTCACTTCCAAATGAGTCAGGTTGTCAAGGAGTGAGAGATTCTCCCTGAAACCACTTATGATACATGAATGGAGATGGCACCTACCAACATTGTGTGAGAGACAGATCAAACTGAAAATACCCTCAACAGACACAGCTACACCACCTTTAGCTCTTTCCTCAACCATGTCACTCTTTCTACAATGACTGTATGCACTGATCAGTGCATTTCATTTCACTTCTTGCATGAAGGCAGTTAATGGAGAGACACTGTTCCTCTCTTCTTTTTGCTGAGAAGCTTTGCCATTTTGTGAAAATACTGTATTGTCTTTGGATTATGTTTGCTTGCAGGAGACTTCAGTCCTTTTCCTTTTACAACCACATTTGCATGTACACATGTTTATTCACGTTCATACTACCGTCAAATGAGACAGTCTGTACTGAGCAGCCTACTCTGGAGCCAGCATTTTTGTCGAGAGACGCATAAGAAAAGACTGCTAGTGTTACAGCCTCCAAACTATCATCAATCTGCGTATGACTGCTGCTTTATAATCTTCCAACTTCTTTACATTCCATTCCTCCTCACTGTAAATTTGCCTTTCTATACTCCCGTTGTTAACCAGAGCAGCTTGCATGAAGTGGAGGTGATGTATATTATCTTCCGTCTTCATGTGCATCTGCAAACCATTAACCACACATAGGGTGATACAACTAAGTGTTGGCACATACAGCAATGTAGATGATTAGGATTGGCCAGCCAAACCTTAAACAGAGAAATCCTGCTATTATATATTCTAGCAAATTACTGGTAAATTGAAAGACACTATGAATGCAATATTTTTTCCAACTCACCATTCATAATTATGTTGTTACTGTTCACCCTCTGTGGATATTCATTCTGCCACTATCCTTTCAGCTCACATACACCAGCTGCCACTAAATCTTAGCAACTGAGGGTGATGCATCTCTTACTTCACAGAGTATTCTACAGCTGCTTTGATGATGCGCTGAGTGGCTTGAAAACTGACATTGGTTCTATGAGGCAGATATTGACCCAAAGCTTTTTACGGATTTCAATGTTCGGGCTATTCGGTTATGTGCCGTCTTGATACACGAGATGCTACCAGGAAGTTTCCAGAGTTCATCAAAAATAAAACTGCACTTTACCTGGATCTTATTTATCATCATCACCTTCAAAGTAGTATCCTTGGGGGTGTATACACTGCTCCCAGGGGTTTTTCCGTGGGCTGAAAGCCCCTTGGAACAATTTTTTTTTTTTTGTGAGCCTGTTTCATACCACTTTGAACCTTCTCAACTGCGTGAAATATTTTCCTTTTTAACTTGAGTTTCATTCTGAGGAATTCAAAAAGTCACTCTGCCAGGTCAGGTGAATATCGCAGATTAGAAACAGTTGTCATTCAGTTTTTCACCAGAAACTCCCAGATGATCAACGCAGTGTTGTATGACCTCGCATTATTATGATGAAGGAACCAATTGCCTTTGCACCACTTTTCTAAGACAGAATCCTCTGACATATCCCATAAGACAGCCACACAACATCGCATCGCATACACCCTGGATGGTCTGTGTGCAATCTTCCAGCATTATATTCCAAACAGCAGTGACATTTTCAGGTGTAATGCCAGTTAATGGACATCCTAATTGAAAATCATAGTCTGCCATCTGGAAAAGATTTCAAACAGTCATAAATCTGACTGTGACCAAAGGCGTCTTCCCAAAATGCTTCCTTCAACATGACATGTGTTAGGTGACAGCTTTTCTGAGTCTGAAACAAAGTTCACACATACACATTGTTCCCAGACACCCATCATCATGAATTGCACATGACATGCAACACATGAGACTGAGAAAATGCGCATAAAACCTAAATACAATCACCTGGAACAAAGCCATCTGAGCCAATAACTCTCAAAGGATATGCACAGAGGTGATAAAAGTCATGGGATAGCGAAGTGCACATACACGCAAGATATAAAAGGGCAGTACATGGTTGTTTGTCATTTGTACTGTGGCGGTCTGTCATTTGTACTCAGTTGATTCATGTGAAACGGTTTCTGATGTGATTATGGCCACATGAAGGGAATTATAGCTCGTGCCATATAACATGGTGCTTCTGTGCATAGGGGCAGAGCAGTTAAGGGATGAGAACTGTGCATGCACAGCAGCAGAGAGTGAGCAAACAAAGCCCACGTTGCTGAACTGCGGACAATGATCAGACTCATTTGCCTACAGTATATTGTATTATATGTTCAAATCTATGAGGGGAATAGTAAATATTAATACCAATTTCGATCAGTCATCATCAGAGAAATATTAATTCACGTCTTGACGACATTCCATCCACTGCTCCACAGATTTATTCTGCGTGTAGTCGGGAGGCGAGAACAGCTGATACAGCTTTGTGAAGAAATGACAATTGTCTAACAACAAGAACATTGTAGCTCCAGAATGAGATTTTCACTCTGCAGCGGAGTGTGCGCTGATATGAAACTTCCTGGCAGATTAAACCTGTGTGACCGACCGAGACTCGAACTTGGGACCTTTGCCTTTCGCGGGCAAGCACTTGCCTGCGAAAGGCAAAGGTCCCGAGTTCGAGTCTCGGTCGGGCACACAGTTTTAATTTGCCAGGAAGTTCCAACATTGTAACTGCTTGTAATAATTATCATTTATTGGGATTTGAACTGTATTATGAATAAAAATTTAATAAACAACAAAATTAACTTCAAGCACAAACCAAAATCATTATATTTGTTTGACAACTGCTTCTACTCAATAGGATTTTTAAAATAGTGTGTAAGGTGTGTATGTTGATGTGTTTGACTGTAGTTAAGTGTAATCAATGCACATAAAAAAGACTTAGTGATAGAAAAGAGTATCGTAAAAATGGTCAGTAAGTTGTCATATTTTTCACTGTTAATGGGCATTATGAGTGTAAACTAATTCGTTTGACATCCCAGTTAGGGACCACATTTATAATCAACTGAACAAGCGAACAACTAACCATCATCTGCAAATAACTCCAGAGAATCTCACCGATAACATCGAAATCCACCGATATCTCGACAAGTAACAGTTACTGTCATTTTAGGGACTTATCCAGTACGTGCCTTGAAAATGACAGGGGTTTACATGTGGAAATATTGGACTTCTGATAAATTTATCTAGCTGCATTCTTGTGTGCTGTTAGAGCATACGACATGGTGGGAGAAGCTTAACTTCTCCTTGGGCAATATGTTGAACATTATGCTGACAGGTTTCAGATAGATTATATAATGGTAAGACAGAGATTTAGGATCCAGGTTTTAAATTGTAAGAAATTTCCAGGGGCAGATGTGAACTCTGACCACAATCTATTGGTTATGAACTGTAGATTAAAACTGAAGAAACTACAAAAAAGTGGCAATTCAAGGAGATGGGACCTGGATAAACTGACTAAACCAGAGGTTGTACAGAGTTTCAGGGAGAGCATAAGGGAACAATTGACAGGAATGGGGGAAAGAAATACAGTAGAAGAAGAATGGGTAGCTTTGAGGGATGAAGTAGTGAAGGCAGCAGAGGATCAAGTAGGTAAAAAGATGAGGGCTAGTAGGAATCTTTGGGTAATAGAAGAAATATTGAATTTAATTGATGAAAGGAGGAAATATAAAAATGCAGTAAATGAAGCAGGCAAAAACAAATACAAACATCTCAAAAATGACATCAACAGGAAGTGCAAAATGGTTAAGCAGGGATGGCTAGAGGACAAATGTAAGGATGTAGGGGCTTATCTCACTAAGGGGTAAGATAGATACTGCCTACAGGAAAATTAAAGAGACCTTTGGAGAAAAGAGAACCACTTGTATGAATATCAAGAGCTCAGGTGGAAACCCAGTTCTAATCAAAGAAGGAAAAGCAGAAAAATGTAAGGAGTATATAGAGGGTCTATACAAGTATGATGTACTTGAGGACAATATTATGGAAATAGAAGAGGATGTAGATGAAGATGAATTGGGAGATATGATACTGCGTGAAGAGTTTGACAGAGCACTGAAAGACCTCAGTCGAAACAGTGCCCCGGGAGTAGACAACATTCCATTAGAACTACTGACAGCCTTGGGAGAGCCAGTCCTGAGAAAACTCTACCATCTGGTGAGCAAGATGTATGAGAGAGGCGAAATACCTTCAGACTTCATGAAGAATATAATAATTACAATCCCAAAGAAAGCAGGTGTTGATAGGTGTGAAAATTACTGAACTATCAGTTTAATAAGTCACGACTGCAAAATACTAACGCGAATTCTTTACAGACAGATGGAAAAACTAGTAGAAGCCGACCTCTGGGAAGATCAGTTTGAATTCCTTAGAAATGTTGGAACATGTGAGGCAATACTGACCCTACAACTTATCTTAGAAGCTAGATTAAGGAAAGGCAAACCTATGTCTCTAGCATTTGTAGACTTAGAGAAAGCTTTTGACAATGTTGACTGGAATACTCTCTTTCAAATTCTGAAGGTGGCAGGGGTAAAATACAGGGAGCGAAAAGCTATTTACAATTTGTACAGAAACCAGATGGCAGTTATAAGAGTCGAGGGGCATGAAAGGGAAGCAGTGGTTGGGAAGGGAGTGAAGCAGGGTTGTAGTTTCTCCCCGATGTTATTCAATCTGTATATTGAGCAAGCAGTAAAGGAAACAAAAGAGATTTTCGGAGTAGGTATTAAAATCCATGAAGAAGAAATAAAAGCTTTGAGATTCGCCAATGCCATTGTAATTCTGTCAGAGACAGCAAAGGACTTGGAAGAGCAGTTGAACGGAATAGAGTGTCTTGAAAGGAGGGTATAAGATGAACATAAAAAAAAAGCAGAACAAGTATAATGGAATGTAGTCGAATTAATTCGGGTGATGCTGAAGGAATTAGATTAGGAAGTGAGACACTTAAAGTAGTAAAGGAGTTTTGCTATTTGGGGAACAAAATAACTGATGA
Source organism: Schistocerca gregaria (assembly GCF_023897955.1). Taxonomy (NCBI): domain Eukaryota; kingdom Metazoa; phylum Arthropoda; class Insecta; order Orthoptera; family Acrididae; genus Schistocerca; species Schistocerca gregaria. The sequence goes on from NC_064921.1 coordinate 761,445,881, forward strand.
AAGTCGAAGTAGAGAGGATATAAAATGTAGACTGGCAATAGCAAGGAAACCATTTCTGAAGAAGAGAAATTTGTTAACATCGGGTACAGATTTAAGTCTCAGGCAGTCGTTTCTGAAAGTATTTGTATGGAGTGTAGCCATGTATGGACGTGAAACATAGACGATAAATAGTTTGGGCAAGAAGAGAATAGAAGCTTTCGAAATGTGGTGCTACAGAAGAATGCTTAAAATTGATGGATAGATCACATAACTAATGAGGAAGTACTGAATAGGATTGGGGAGAAGAGAAGCTTGTGGCACAACTTAACCAGAAGAAGGGATCGGTTGGTAGGACATGTTCTGAGGCATCTAGAGGTCACCAATTTAGTATTGGAGGGCGGTGTGGAGGGTAAAAATCGTAGAGGGAGACCAAGAGATGAATACACTAAACAGAATCAGGAGGATCTAGGTTGCTGTAGGTACTGGGAGATGAAGAAGCTTGCACAGGATAGAGTAGCATGGAGGGCTGCATCAAACCAGTCTCAGGACTGAAGACCAAAACAACAACATGTTGACAAACACATTTCTTAACCCATGAGTCTTTAAAACTAAGAAATTTTATTACTTTGTTCCAAAATCTACATCACAATGCCACTGTCACTTCTATTTGAATGTGTTTCTGAACAATCTGATTGTAAATTTATGATGATAGGTTCAAGGCTTATATCCATCATCACTTTCCTGTAAAATTATTCTGTCTGCAGCTTTTCTGCATGCCGCACAGACTGTGCCCATGCTACAGGTGGGATGTGGCCTATTGCCTCATGCACCAGCGATTCAGTGAATGTTACCTTGAATGTTTTTTTTTCCTCCCACATAGCCTTACCCTTTGCCCAAATTAATTCAATGGGGCTAAACTGACAATGACACATGGGTAAATGCAAAACTGTGTGACCCCTTCACATGCAAGGAAGTCAAGTATGTTCTGTCACATAACTTAATTAATGAACTGCAGGAGATTGGCATGTGTCTGGTTTGTACTGTGCTTAATATTTTTATTTTTAATCCAGGAAAAAATCAACTTTTTTAATGTTTATACTTGGTGTTTTCTCTGCAACAGTTGAATTATAACCAGCAATGACCGACTTTGAAGCAAGGTATGACAAAAATTGTGAATCATGTCGCAAAACTGGCAGAATTCATTTCTGAATGGCAGTCACTGTTTTTTTTCTTACACATAATACAAGTTTACTTTCAGAAACAAAATCTGAAGAAGAGTCAGCATGCAGAATAATTATCTGAGAACCTATTCCTATGAAATATTTAAAACCGCCAGAACCATCACTTATTTTCCAGCAGAGCTTCCTGGAATGATTCTAATTGACCCATGTTTCATCAAGGTATACATTGTTGAACTAACTTCTTCTCTTATATAGTGAATCTTTATATGAGATGTAGTTCATGCTGCACCTATGCCACTTCTTTGAACTAAAAACTCTCTTCTTAACGTATCAGGAACCAACATCTTTTAAAATTCTTTACATTGATGAAGTGCTTACCACTGAAGCTAATTTCCTCCTTCATAACTGTAACACGTTTTTGTAATGCCGGGCATTCATCATTCATTTGGAGCACTTTAAAGCATCGTTGTTAAAACCATCCATTTCTGTTACAGGTTCCTTGCGATTTTTATGCTTTCCAGGCAACACGAAACCAACTTTTTCTACTGTTCCTACAGCTCCCACTCTTTCATTTACAATTCTCTTTACGTTCTCTTGCAAGCACCACATGGTTCTGGAGTCCATTCTTGTGTCTTCAAATGTCAACAACAGGATTCAAGTTCACATTTGAAAATGCTATAAATGCAGTAAATAATCCACCTTGCCTGCCTGTGAAGCACTTCACATTTATTGCCATCACCTGCTTTTTTAAGCACTTATTACAGATACACATTCACACCTATACTGCTACAAGGAAAAAAGATACAGAAAAACTGACAGTTGAATGAATAATTCGGTAATTCAGTTGTCGCAAAGTATGGCAACAGTGCAGCATGTAGGAGCGAGGTTCTCATTATCTAGCTGTAAGTCACTGCTAGCCACTCGTAAAGAGAATGAACATTATTGGCTGCCAGTGGCTAGTGGAGGGGGATACACAGAATGGCTGAAAACTGGGCCTTCCAATGTGACACAGACTTTAACAAACTTTGAATGCAGAATGGTAGTTGGAGCTAGTTGCATGGGTCATTCCAGTTCAGAAATCATTAGGGAATTCAATATTCAGAGATCCACAATGTCAAGAGTGTGCTGAAAATACCAAATTACAGGTATTACTTCTCACTACAGACAACATAGCGGATGGTGGCCTTCACATAATGGCCAAGAGCAGTGGTGTTTGTGTCGATTTGTCAGTGCTAACAGATGAGGAACACTGCATGAAATATCAACAGAAATCAATGTGAGATGTATGATCAATGTATCCATTAGGATAGTGAGGCAAAATCTGACGTTAATGGGCTATGGCAGCAGATGACCGACACAAGTACTCCTACTAATTGTACAACATCACCTGCAGCACCTCTTCTGGACTCATGACCATTTATCAGTTGGATCCTAGACAACTGGAAAAGCTGTGGCCTGTTCAGATGAGTCTGATTTCAGCTGGTAAGAGCTAATGGTAGGGTTTGAGTGTGGCACAGCCCCCACAAAGCTGTGGACCCAAGTTGTCAACAAGGCACAAGGCATTCTGCAAGCTGGAGGTGGCTCCATAATGGTGTGGGCTGTGTTTACATGGAATGGACTGGGTCCTCTGGTCTAAATGAACCAACCATTGACTGGAAATGATTGTGTTCAGCTGGTTGAAGATCATCTGCAGCCATTCATGGGCTTCAAACAATGGAAAATCTTGGATGGAATGTAACAATATTATGAAAAGGTAAGTTGACATCTCGTGGAAATCGGGTTTTCTGTCGGATATCAGCGTCTTCCAAACAAGATATTTCGATGTCATTACTTGACATCTTCATCAGGTGTTTCCTAAAACTGGCTGCTGGCTTGACCAGGTCGCATATTTATGCCTGTCCGGTGCCTAGTGTTCTGTTTGCCTTTCCCTAGTCGGTCCGCGCCCGCGAGTCGCGCTATCCTGCCACTCTAGGTGTTCCCTATTCCATCCGCGCCCACTCTGGCCCCCTCCAACTGCGGTCGTGGCCTCCGGGGTGTTGCCTTCTTGGTCCGCCCCGGTGAGTGGCGCTCCCCTGCCACTCTGGACGTTCCCTATTCCGGACAGCGCGACTTGCAGGCGCGGACCGACTAGGGAACGGCAAACAGAACACGAAGCACCGCGCAGGCATAAATATGCGACCCAGTCCAGCATGCAGCCAGTCTCAGGGAACACCTGATAAAGACATCAAGTAATGATGTCGAAATATCGTGTTTGGAAGACGCTGATATCCGGCAGAAAACCCGATTTCCACGAGATGTCATCAAATCGCCGGGAAAGTCTAAGAAATTACATCAAAAGGTAAGTTGCTACTCACCATATAGCGGAGATGCTCTGTCGCAGATAAGCGCTACAGAAAGACTGTTACAAATAAAGTTTTAACCATTAAGGCCTTTGTCAACAATAGGACACACACACACACACACACACACACACACACACACACACACACACACACAATTGTTGTATATGTCGATTTGAATGATAGAAGGATGTAAGGCTACACAGTCATATCAAAATACAACTGTGGCAGACGACACCAATGTCATATAATCCTTGATACTGTTTATCATCATGCTACTCAGACATGATGGCACCACAACTGGTGGGTCGAGATAGTCCACTGTTCTTTCATGACCTGACCATGGAGAATGTATTCTGCACATTGTCAAGGAAGCACACATCAATGTAGAATGTGATTCATCTCATACGACCACATGAAGGGTATTCAACCACCAATTTGTTAGTTTGTCTTCAATCTTGTTTAAAGATGTGGTAGTGTTTGGGAAATATGATATAGCAAATTACCACAACCAACATTTGTGAGTGGATGAAAAGTGAAATTGTAATATTTGAACACCAGCAGCAAGTTAAAATTAATGCATAAGCAGGAAATGTGCCTGATACTCCTGCAGTTCTCTCAGAAGTTTTTAAGGGTGTTGTCAATAAGAACTCTATTCACAACTCTCCTCCACACTTTTAAAGGGATGGGCAACAGCAAATAAGAGGAAGTGTGTGGTTTATGCATGATGTGACTCCAGAAAATTTTGCAGTTGTATCTGTATCTCTGCATTTTTAACTAAAGGTGTTATGTAACTCATGATCTGTAAGTTCTGTGTAAATAAAGCTGTTATGTTGAGGTGAATTTATATCACTTTCTAATTGCTACCACACTTTTCTGGTGCTGAAATCAGAGGACAGCACAGACAGGAATTTGGAATCTCAGCATTTATAGAAAGCAATAAGTGCATTCATGCTCTGCAGGCACTTCATTTGATATGTAGTGATGGTTTCTGTACTGGAACTACCTCATCAAGTTGTCCTCATCTTGAGTACTGCATGTTATTTGGAATAACATTTGCCACTTCTTGTGGGAAACAGTCTACCCTTCAGGGAATCTCAATAGAACAGGTGGTGTGATATTCCTTGGGAGTGCTGAAACCTTCATACTCATTGATTGTTGCTGATTGCTGCACATTCCTATTGTCTCTAAATCTCAAAAGCTTCGCACTGTGTTGTTAAAAGATTGACTGAAAGGCAGGTTGATTAGGTTAATGATGGCATGATTTACACAAACTCTTGGGCAGCTTCCACTAAGGATCCAGCCAAATTTCGGAGGCAGTAAAGCTGGTAATGGGGAATCACATATTGGCGAGTGTCTTTAACAGTTTTGCAGTAATGGTATGCTCTAGTTACGAGTTTAGTGGAGAGATCGTTGTATCCTTCTGTGGGATCAGTCAATTGTGAATTGCAAATTTGTTGCGTTTTTAACTACTTAGGTACTGACAGATATCTCAAAAATGAATGAGATCTATGAGAGCTATCAGGTGGACCAGCTGACATGAGTTCAGTGTGGCAAATGAATAGTCAAGGCATAGGATGACAGTGGACGAATCATGACAACTTCCAGTTTCAAACTGTTGATCAGCAATCTTCTGATGAAGCTAGACTGGCTGCCACCACCTAAAACACACTTGTGAAACCTGGTAAATGGACACAGCCTGTCTGAAGGTAAATGATCCTAAACATCTGGTATTCACATTTCTAACTGAACTGTGCTTGGCAGGAGTATCTCACGAAGTAGAATATTCTGCAATGCAGCAGAGTGACTTGTGGTGACCTTTATTGCATGAGACAAATGCTCTTCCTTTCTTCATTCTGTTTCTTACAGTGTGTCCCTGTTTAAAAGTTCATCCCATCCTACTAAACCAAGTAACAAAACAAACTTTTCCTTATTAGGAATACTCAGGTCACTAAGCACAGGGGACATGAAAAGTACCGGTTGCTTTTAACAGGCTTCTTTTGGTAGTTATTGTCTGAGATATTTTACTGAAAGTTTCATCCTGACCCACACAACTTGTACCACATTGCATTCTACTGATTTCCCACAATGTGTAAAGTTCTTGTGATGGGTCATACTTCAATCAGTTGCACGTCAAACTGGCTTCTCCCAAAGTTCAGCAGACACTTTTTATTTGGCCCATCAAACAATGATGAGGTACATGGAAGCATCAAGCAACAAGTTATATTTGACACATCTTCTCATGAAAATGGCTTTCCCTCTCTTAATGATGTCTTGTACAGGGGTTCTAACCTTCTTCCTGAAGTAACAGCAGTACATGTACATTTTCATATATAAAACTTCACTGTTGTCACAGATGTTATCAAGGCCTCTTTGCAGTTTGTTCTTCATCCAGATGACAGAGACCAGATGAGGTTTCTCTGGTACAGAGACCATCACCACAGAGCAAATGAGGCAATCAGTGACTGAAGAAGAACTATTTACTGATTCAAATGCCAAAAAGCACCTATTGTTGGATCCTAAAATCTTGAGGCAGTCATGAAATAGTTCCTTTTGCGCTTAAATGTAGTCTGTTTACTATCAACTGATTTCTCTCATGAGTCAATTCCAGTTGCCTATGTTAAAAACTGGTGACAAGCTCTCAGCAACTGTTCAGAATATGGAAATCAGATGGAAGATGTTGTGTTGATCAGTATGAAGGCACTGGTAAAATATCACAGGCAATAACCACCAAAAGAAACTTGCTACAAGTAATTACTAGTTTTTGTGGCCCCCTGGCTCAGTGGCCCCAGTATCCATGATGGTGAAAATTTTACTTCAATATGCTTGGCTATTTGGCCAAGGTGGGATGAACACCTTTTCAGCATCTTGCCATTCACTGGTGCACTTGGATGTCAGTCCTTCCAAGTCTATCACACATTTATATACAAAGATAAATCAGAACCTCTGAAGATGGAAAAACCTGCACCCATGTTTTATTTGGTGTTCCTAAGCTAGTATATGATGCGGTGTATGTCAGGTGCATTGTAAATAACGACTTTCATGTCAAACTGACGAACAGTGTAAGCAAACTGTCGCCTATGAGGAGGGTTACATTACCATGACTGGCACTGCTGGCAACATTAATGGGAATGAGGCTTCTATGTTATTACTGTAAAGCTTCCAAGAAAGACAAAAGTGTGGTCCACGTTTTGGGCTAACTCCATGGTGACCCTTGCTTGGTTAATGGGTAGTCCAAATACCGTAGAAAACTTTTGTATAGTAAAGAAACACAGAGATTCATAAGTACACATCACTATCCCAGTGTAGATACTGTCTAGGTAAAGACAATCCTATGAATCAACTGTCAACAGGAAAAATGCATAAAACCTTACATACAATGGACATTTGGTGGCATGGGCTGCCTCATCTTTCATAACAGCCCAGTTGCTGGCCAAATAAATATTGCAAGTATATCACACCTGTTTCTTAACCAAAAACTAATGAATCACACCCAGATCCACATATCCTTTTTACAAAGACACCCCAGCCACTGATGGATACTCAAAGATTTAGTTTCTATTGCAAACTGTTGCAAGTCACTGCCTAAAATCTCCATCTGAAAAAGAAACATATTGACAAAGTGCATTTGCACGGCGAATTTACAGTGGAAGAAATGGTAGCAGTTTTACATTATTGGATCAAAGATTTCTTTTCCCCTGGAAATCAAGGCTTTGAAGGAAAACAATCTCTTACCCAATGGATCAAAAATAAAGTCTCAATTCTTTTTGGATGAGGACCGGTTGCATCAAATGGTCATTTGCATTAAGCCAAATTAATCATTGAAGAATGACATCCACTTATGCTGGACAGAAACAATCCTACATACTCACATCCATTTATGAGGTTCACTCAAATGAAGCCTTGTCAGTGCGTCCACCTTTGCCTTACACATAAGGTGGCACCTCCCAACTGCAGGTATGGTGGCGCCATCTGTTGGTAGAGAGACTGACGCACATGCACACCATTTGATGTTGCATAGCACCAGTGTGGTTTCATGCCGAAGAGAAGGTGGTCACACAACTTATCGTCCACTACCGAACACGCAGGTGGGAATGCAGGAACAACGAGGAGTGATTCAATTTTTGGCAGCGGAGGGAGTAGGGGGCTATGAAATGTATCAACGGATGAAGGCTGTGTACGGTGAGTACAGTCTTGGTCGTTCAAGTGTTATGGAGTGGCGCAACCGATTCCTTGGGAAGCGTGAGTCACTGGAAGACGATGCTCATCCTAGACAGGCTCATTGTGTCATCACACTGGAAATGGTTGCAGAAGTGAATTCCTTAGTCTTGGGCAACCACAAAATCACCATGGACTAGATCCATGGGTTACTGGGTATTAGTGTGGGCATAGCCCATATATCAAAACTTGAACTTTCGACAAATGCAGTGAAGACAATATTGTGGCTTTTTCAGTGGGAAATGCTGGAACATCCACCGTACAGTCTCAACCTTTCACCGTGTGACTTTCATGCGTTTGGACCTCTAAAAAAAGCTATTCACGGACATCAATTCGCAACGGACAACAAAGTGTGTGACTGGGTCCTGGCCTGGATCCGACAGCAGCCTACTAGTCTTCAAGGATGGAATCGACCAGCTAGTTTTGCAATGGGATAAATTTGCCAACAGTTTTGGCGACTATTTTTGAGTATGTGTACTGTGTATAGCTACATTTTTGAGTAAATAAAATTGCTACTGTTACTTTACAATAGTGACCGAGTTTCATTTGAATGCCCCTTATACATCATCTTGGGGTTAGAATTTTGATTTCAGAGCTTCATTCCTCCTTCTGGATACTACACACAGGTCATACCATAAAGAAGACTATTCATCAGGTTATTCTCTTATGCCAAACAGCATGGTTGTCACCGCTCAAGGAACAGAAGTTCCACACACGGCAAAAGAGGTAACACCTCACAGGCCCCACCAAGGCACTGATATTGACTTTGCAAGGCCACTGAATGCTAAAGTTGTACTGTTCATGTGTACTGTGACTAGAGCCATTCACTCTGAGCTCATCCTCAATGCAACAATGGATTGATTTTTGTTGTCACTACAAATATCTATTGACAGATGCAGCATTCTGCACTCGATCAAAAGTAACAATGTCCAAATATTTCACACTCAACAAAGGGATAATGGAACTATGGGTGGCACTCTCTGCTAATAATATGTACTACTAGCCAGGCGGGAATGGTGGTAGGAGAGAATTGTCGGTTCAATCAAAAGATGTCTCTGAAAAGTATTTGCCATTCCAGCATGGTTTAGTAACAACTACAGACTGTGCTCATGTATACTGAAGCCTCCCTCAACTCAAGGTCAATGGCCCATAGTGGAGAAGTAGTGCTCTCACCAGCACACTTCCTCACAGGAGAGAATTATGTCATGCCATGAGCACCTGATCCAACAAATATAACAGACTTGACAAGATAATTCAGACTCATTCATAAAGTAGTAGGAGATTTCTGGAAGCACAGGGACAAAAAGTATCCCACATTCTTGAGCAATCTCCACTAAGTCAAACACCTGAAGGGAAGATAGATGAGAACTCATATCAGTTACGTCAACCTTCTGCAAGAAGTGGTTCTCCCACAGCACAGGTGGTAGAAGGCTAAAGTGTCAGGCTCAAAGAAGGCAAAGACAGAGTGCCCCACATTGCCATCCTTTTCACAGCTGATACCTCATCAGGCTTGTCCAGCTGGTCATACTCATATAGGGAGACCAGAGTAGAGAGGTCATGGAGGATCCTAAATGTCGTCTTTGCATTTGTATCTATACCTCTCCAGACATTATGTCACTTCGATAATTTGTCAGTTCTGTGTTAATAAAGTATGTGTTGACTGATGTTAGATCATGTTCTAATATCTCCTACACAGCCTTTATGTTCCCATGACTTCAAACCCTAATGAGTTCACATGAACAAACTGCATTACACTGCCAACATTTTTAATGCAGAGAGACACTTCACTGCTGTGTTAGAGAAGCCTGGGAAACCACCTGACACCGTACAAGAAATATGAAAGTGTTGGATACTAGATCGTCTGATGCATACACACATATGTAGAACCAAGGGGAGACATTTTGAACATTTTTAATGATTTTCAGAGTTGGGAGCTCTGATAATGTTCTTTCATTAATAACTAATGAAGGATATTTGGACATATGTATTTTTTCATTTTTTTGTTTTTGTGGGAGTAATCTGCCCCCAAAGACTGTAAAATTTATTTCTCATACACCCTGTGTAATATTCAAATACAGTTATTTGATCCACAAAGAAAAACAAAGGGAAGGAATGGAGGTAGATCAAATAAGAGAATAAAATGGAAGACACAGAAATCTAAAACATAGCATGTAAAGAGTCCTCGGTGTGAAGTAGAACATCAAAATACGATGGAACTGATATCTTTATACCAGAAAACTCAGTTCAGTTTACTTTGCTACTGTTTTAACCTGCACAAAAATCGTAGCATAGTTCCCTAATTTCTTTCTCTTTTGTGTTAAAGACCGATTTTATGTACTAAAGCTGTAATTCCATAAAGTAAGTGCAAAAAAAATCAATCATTTATTAAACAGGAGAAGTGATTATCCTTTGTAAAGTTGTATACTTCAGCTAACTTATTAACACTCATACACTCTAATAGATTTACAAAGACTGACCCAAAAGTAACTAGAATTTCTTTCTTGCATGTGTTCTTTAGTTGTTTTGCCTAAACGCTATTTTATTTATTTATGTGATCAGTTGGTTAACTGTCATCCTGGTGAAAGTGTCGGGTCCCAGTTTTTGTTCCCGTAAATAGTTTCATGTGTTTGGTGATTTTTTTATTAAACTCTTCCACATCCTGAAAACACTTTCCTTTTACCCCTCTCATCATTCTATTATACAGTAAAAAGTCACAGGTGCTGTATCCAGTAGAGTGGGTGCAAATCACAGTTATTTTCAGAATGAGATTTTCACTCTGCAGCGCAGTGTGCGCTGATATAAAACTTCCCGGCAGATTAAAACTGTGTCCCGGACTGAGACTCGAACTAAGGACCTTTGCCTTTCGCAGGCAAGTGCTCTAAAGTTTGGAAGGTAGGAGACGAGGTACTGGTGGACGTAAAGCTGTGAGGACGGGGCGTGAGTCATGCTTGGGTAGCTCAGTTGGTAGAGCACTTGCCCATGCGAAAGGCAAAGGTCCCGAGTTCGAATCTCGGTTCAGCACACAGTTTTAATCTGCCAGGAAGTTTCACATCAGCACCAAGCCATGTCTTCGCAATATCCTTTCTTTCAGGAGTGCAAGGTTCGCAGGAGGGCTTCTGTAAAGTTTGGAAGGTAGGAGATGAGGTACTGGCGGAAAGGAAGTTTCACAGTTATTTTCTTTTTGGGAAAAACTTACCCAACACTCAGTGCTGTGAGATGAACAGCACAGTTGCATAGGAGAAGTCCATCCTATGGTCACAATAATTCAGGATGATTTTCCAGTGTTTGATGTGTGGCTTGTGTGGCACTCAACAGCGAGGTTATCAGCGCCCGTACCAATTCACAACCTTTGCTCAGTCCAATCTTTGCCACTTTCATGAATGACGATGAAATGATGAGGACAACACAAACACCCAGTCATCTCGAGGCAGGTGAAAATGCCTGACCCCGTTGAGAATCGAACCCAGGTGCTCGGGAAGTGAGACGCTACCGTGAGACCAAGAGTTGCAGACTCCAGTGTTTGACTCAGTTATTTTAATACCTGAAATTAGTAATGTTAGCTATGGTACCTAGGGGCATAATTGATAGAAGAAGACCATCCCCTTCACGACAGGGGGCTGTGTTGCACGTGTGTGTGTGTGTGTGTGTGTGTGTGTGTGTGTGTGTGTGTGTGTGTGTGTGTGTGTGTGTGTGGACAGGGACTTTGACCTAATGTTGGTCCCCTTTTGTTTCGCTTTCTCCATCATGGAAATTAAGGGCTCTTCATTGCCTTCATTGTTGCTTGGTTTTTGCAACAGCATGGCTTATTGCCTGTACTGGTTTTCGACCAAAACTGGTTATCAGAAGGTTGTTTTGTCATGTCTTCAACTATGCAACTGCAAAACTGCTAAACAAGTGAAACAGCCCTTCTGAAACAAAACAAATGAGCCTGACTGATGCTTTCACGCAGACAACAGGTAGTCGGTTGATTTGAAACATTGTGTAGCAGAGAAACTTAGCAAGAGAACCCATCATTATAGCCCTTCCACCCACAAGAGAGGAATTCTAATTACTTTTGTATTACCCTATGCATGCCCATGTTTTAAAATTTTTCTCTGAATGCGAGTACCAAATCGTAAGCAGTCATCTGTATTAGCTTACATATTTTATTTTATTTTGGAGAAAAGAGAATCAGCTTTAGGAACATAAAGAGCTCAGATGGAAAACAAGTACCAAGCTGAAATATGGAGGGAATATACAGAGGTACGGGAAATGAACTTGAAGGCAATATTGTAGAAAGGGAAGAGGAAGTAGATGAAGATCAGATGGGAGATATTATTCTGTGAGAAGAATTTGACAGTGCACTGAAAGACTTAAACTGAAACAATGTCACTGGAATTGACGACATTCTGTCATAATTACCAGTATTCTTGGGAGAGCCAGCTATGGCAAAAAAATTCCACCTGGTGTGCATAATAGCAAAGATGGGCTAAATAGCCTCAGACTTCAAGAAGAATTTCAAAAAAGCACAGGTGCTCCCAGATGAGACTGTTACCAAACTACCAGTTTAATAAGTCATGAGTGCAAAATACTAGCACAAATTATTTACAAAAGAATGGAGAAACACAGAAGCCAACCTTAGGGAAGATTACTTTGGGTTCTGGAGAAATGTAGGAACATGTGGGGCAATACTGAAGCTGTGAATTGTCCTGAAAGACATATTGAGAAAAGGCAAACCTACATTTACAACTTCTGTGGATTTGGAGAAAGCTTCTGACAGTGCTAACAGGAGTGCACTCTTTGAAATTCCGAAGGTAGCAGAGGTAAAATACAGAGGGATGAAAGGCTATTTACAAGTTGGACAGAGACCAGGGGGCAGTTACAAGAGTCATGGGGAATGAAAGGGAAGGAAGTGAGATAGAGCTGTTGCTTCTGCCCTATGTTATTTAATCTGTACACTAAGCAAGCAGTAAAGAAAGCTACAGAAAATTTCTGCAAAAAAATTAAAGTTGAGGAAGAAGAAATAAAATATTGAGGTTTGCTGATGACATTGTAATTCTCTCAGAGACAGTAAAGGACCTGGAAGAGCAGCTAAATGGAAAGGACAGTATCTTGAAACTAGGATAGAATATGAACATCAACAAATGCATAACAAGGGTAATGGAATGTAGTAAATTTTAGTCAAGTGATGCTGAAGAAATTGGATTAGGAAATACTACACTAAAGTAGTAGTGTGTTTCGCTCTTTGGGCAGTAAAGTAACTGATGATAGCCAAAGTAGAGAGGATATAAAATGTAGACTGACAATGGCAAGAAAAGTGTTTCTAGAGAAAAGAAATTTGTAACATCGAATATAGGTTTAAGAGTTAAGAAGTCTTCTCTGGAAGTATTTGGAGTGTAGTGCCATATGCAAGTGAAATAAAAACGGTAAAACAGTTCTGAAAAGAAGAGAAGAGAAGCTTTTGAAATGTGGTGCTATAGAAAAATGCTGAATATTAGACGATTCATCATCATCATCATCATCATCATCATTTAAGACTGATTATGCCTTTCAGTGTTCAGTCTGGAGCATAGCCCCCTTATAACATTCCTCCATGATCCCCTATTCAGTGCTAACATTGTTGCCTCTTCTGATGTTAAACCTTTTACTTCAAAATCATTCTTAACCGAATCCAGGTACCTTCTCCTTGGTCTGCCCCAACTCCTCCTACCATCTACTGCTGAACCCACGAGTCTCTTGGGTAACCTTGTTTCTCCCATGCATGTAACATGACCACACCATCTAAGTCTGTTCGCCATGACTGCTACATCTATAGACTTCATTCCTGGTTTTTCTTTGATTTCCTCATTGTGGACACCCTCCTGCCATTGTTCCCATTTACTAATACCTGCAATCATCCTAGCTACTTTCATATCCATAACCTCAACCTTGTTGGTAAGGTAACCTGAATCGACCCAGATTTCGCTCCCATACAACAAAGTTGGTCGAAAGATTGAACGGTGCACAGATAACTTAGTCTTGGTACTGACTTCCTTCTTGCAGAAGAGAGTAGATCGTAGCTCAGTGCTCACTGCATTAGCTTTGCTACACCTTGCTTCCAGTTCTTTCACTATGTTGCCATCCTGTGAGAATATGCATCCTAAGTACTTGAAACCGTCCACCTGTTCTAACTTTGTTCCTCCTATTTGGCACTCGATCCGTTTATATTTCTTTCCCACTGACATTACTTTCATTTTGGAGATGCTAATCTTCATACCATAATCCTTACATTTCTCGTCTAGCTCTGAAATATTACTTTGCAAACTTTCAATCGAATCTGCCATCACAACTAAGTCATCCACATATGCGAGACTGCTTATTTTGTGTTCACATATCTTAATCTCACCCAGCCAGTCTATTGTTTTCAACATATGATCCATAAATAATATGAACAACCTGTGGAGACAGGTTGCAGCCTTGTCTTACCCCTGAAACACTACTCTGAACCATGATCTCAATTTACTGTCAACTCTAACTGCTGCCTGACTATCCATGTAAAGACCTTTAATTGCTTGCAAAAGTTTGCCTCCTATTCCATTATCTCGTAGAACAGACAATAACTTCCTCCTAGGAACCCAGTCATATGCCTTTTCTAGACCTGTAAAGCATAGATACAATTCCCTGTCCCACTCATAACACATCTCCATTATTTGCTGTAAGCTAAAGATCTGGTCCTGGCAACCTCTAAGAGGCCTAAACCCACACTGATTTTCATCCAATTTGTCCTCAACTAATACTCGCACTTTCCTTTCAACAATACCTGAGAAGATTTTACCCACAATGCAGATTAAAGAGATATCTCTGTAGTTGTTACAATCTTTCCTGTTTCCATGTTTAAAGATTGGTGTGATTACTGCTTTTGTTCAGTCTGATGGAACCTGTCCCAACTCCCAGGCCAAGTCAATTATCCTGTGTAGCCATTTAAGACCTGACATTCCACTGTATTTGAAGAGTTCTGACTTAATTTCATCCACCCCAGCTGCTTTATTGCACTGCAATCTATTGACCATTTACTCCACTTCCTCAAATGAGATCCTATTTCCATCATCATTCCTATCCCATTCTACCTCGAAATCTGGAACATTGCTGATCGTATTTTCACCTACATTGAGCAACTCTTCAAAATATTCCCTCCATCTGCCCAAGGCATCCACAGGATTCACCAACAGTTTTCCTGACCTGTCCAAAATACTTGTCATTTCCTTCTTACCTCCCTTTCGAAGACTGCTAATTACACTCCAGAATGGTTTTCCAGCAGCTTGACCCATAGTCTCCAACCTGTTTCCAAAGTCTTCCCAAGATTTCTTCTTGGATGCTGGAATTATCTGTTTGGCTTTGTTTCTTTCTTCAACATAACTTTCTCTGTCTACCTGAGTTCTAGTATGTAGCCATTTTTGATACACCTTCCTTTTCCTTTTACAGGCTGCCTTGACTTTGTCATTCCACCAAGCTGGTTGCTTCATCCTACTTTTACACACTACCATTTCAAGACATTCTTTAGACACTTCTAGTACTGTGTCCCTGTACCTTGCCCATTCCTTTTCCAATGACTGTAATTGACTACATTCAACTAACTGGTACCTTTCTGAGATCGCTGTTATGTACTTGTGCCTGATTTCCTTATCGTGAAGTTTCTCCACTCTTATCCTCCTACATATGGACCTGACCTCCTGCACTTTCGGCCTCACAATCCCAATTTCACTGCAGATTAAATAATGATCAGTGTCATCAAAGAATCCCCTGAATACATGTGTATCCCTCACAGCCTTCCAGATCTGTTATTATATAGTCAATGACAGATCTGGTTCCCCTGCCTTCCCAAGTATACCAGTGAATGTTCTTATGTTTAAAAAAGGAGTTGGTGATTACTAAGCCCATATTAGCACAGAAATCCAAGAGTTGTTTCCCTCCTGTTGGCCTCCATATCCTCTCCAAATTTACCCATAACCTTTTCATACCCTTCTGTTCGATTTCCAATCCTGGCATTAAAATGACCCATGAGCAGAACATTGTCCTTGTCCTTTACTCTAACAACTACATCACAGAGTGTGTCATAAAGACTATCCATCGTATCTTGATCTGTCCCTTCACAATGCGAATATACTGACACAATCCTAATTTTCTTGCTAGACACTGTCAAATCTATTCACATCAGTCATTCGTTTTCATACCTTACTGCAACTATGCTGGGTTCCATTTCTTTCCTGATGTAAAGCCCTACACCCCATTGTGCTATTCCTGCTTTGACTCCTGACAGGTGGACCCTGTATTCTCCCACTTCCTCTTCTTTCTCACCCCTTACCCGAATGTCACTAACAGCTAAAACGTCCAGCCCCATCTTACTTGCAGCCTCTGCCAGCTCTACCTTCTTCCCAGAGTAGCCCCCATTGATATCAATGGCTCCCCATCTCATTGCCATTTGTTTGCCAAGTCGTATCTTAAGAGTCCCTGGTTTGTTAGTTAGAGGTGGGACTCTGTCACCTCCAAAGGTCCGAGGCATTTTGCTCTGACTGTTGCCAGTATCATATTTAAAGTACCAGGGAAGCAGGTTGCCAGCCTTGCTTGCCCCGAGTCTCATTGAGTTTTACTCCTAATGGTAGGGGCTAACCGGTGGATTTGGTAGTCTTTGCCGTATGAGCACAAAGGTGACCACGACTCAGAATATGTCCGAGATGCCCAGCCTTATTCCAAAGTAGCTGGTATCCCGTGGTTCATGAACTAGGACATGACTATAGGAATCCACACCATGAACCAACATTAGATGAGTGGATCTTATAATTAATGAGGAGGTGCTGAACATAATTGCGAAGACAAGAAATTCGTGGCACAACGTGACTAAAAGAGATCGGCTGAAACGACACATTACCAGACATTGAGGGATCACCTATTCAGTATTTGAAGGAAGTGGGGAGAGGGGGTAAAAATTGTACAGGGAGACCAACAGATGAACATAGTGAGCAGATTCAGAAGCATGTAGCTTGCAGCAGTTATTCAGAGATGGTGAGGCTTGCTCTGGATAGAATAACATGGAAAGCTGTATCAAACTATTCTTGGGACTGAAGACCATAACAATAACAGCCTATTCATAATTTGTTCTTCATCTTGAAGTTCAGTATTGATGTGTCTTCCCAGTCATTGTTTATACGATGACTTTTCTGTAATAGTAGTAACATATGTAAAACTCAGCTCCAACAAATGAAATGTAATAACACTGCTTCCAATTACATTTGTTCTAAGATTATGTAGTTATTATACCCAAACGGAAATCTGGCTTTGATGAACAATGCAGGAACCATCAGGCTGAATAACAGGTTGGTCAGTTTAATTATACAGAAGTCTTTCAACTGTTAATGGATTACTGGAAAATTGCTGTTTATATGAGAATAGTGTTACATTCCTAAGTGATACTAAAACTTTAATATGACTAATGCAAGGTCCCGATCTTGGCAACAGTATGTCAGAGTTTTTGTAGTGAGTCTGCTGAGGTCATAGAAGAGTCCTGTGCAACTCGCATTTAAGGTAGCTGCTGCCAGATTGTTCATATTATCTTATACAAAGCCAGCATTAAGGTTCAAAAGGCTAGTCTATATAAGGTCTATAAGTGCAGTCAATCTATAGGTGAAAATCAGAAGATGTAACCAAGCACTCCTATTTTCAGAGGAACAACAGAAATTTTCTCAGTCCCCGATACAAAATTTTGTTTCTACATCAAACATTTTTATGCAGTACCTTCACAATAATACAGAGCAAGAATTCACAAGAAATAGCTTATAGGCTATTACTCTCAAGAGATTAAATAGTTTTATCTGCTGGTATACCTCAACAACAAATGCGAATGGCGGTCGCATTTCAACAACAGTTGTTCTGTAAACTGGGCCTTCACGCAATTGTCGGGGACTGTTAATAGGCAGCGGAATGAGCCGCCTGGAATTAAATCTTCTTTGTCTTCTACCCTGCCACACTCCTTTAACAACAACTGTGAAAAGGCTGGGAGAATTCGACTCCAAGGGTCGTGTTACACATGCATCAAAATATACGTCTTGTCCTATGCTTAGAAAATCTTGCAGACTTAATGATCTGCTGTAACTGGGAAGTTCAAACAAGTTTCTTGTGAACCTGACATCCAGTAACACACCAAACATGTTAGTCTCCATCACAGCTTCATTTTCTGATATGTAGCTCTTAATTTTGGCAGCATGGCTTTTAATTGTAGTTGTAAGATACTGACGGCCTCCTCTATTTGTCATTAGAGTGTACTCTCTTGGCTGGGCATATGCTCTGTTGTGATAAGTAAATGACTGACTCAATGAAACTGATGATGACTGTTGATGTATCATCGGTTTCACTTTAGCGATTTGCCCTTTGTTCTCTAGCGTGTTTCTTGTTCCGGAGGTTCGACCAAGTATTTGTGTTTCACTTTTTCGCACTGACATATTTTCTTCTTCAGCAAAAGTTACTCTCTTGGTAGCTGTGGTGTTAATTTTCAAGTCTGTTTTACTCATAACGGACTCTTCTTCGATCAATTCAACATTTGCAGCCCGGTAACAGGCTCCTTGAAATGGAGCATTTAATAACTGAATATTTAGCTTGACACATTTTCCAACAGTCAGAACTTGTGCAAGAGGTAAACTGCTATTAGTGATTAGTGCATTCTTATAGCAAAGAGCTTTTTCAGTTTTACCAGACAATTCAAAGGAAATCATAGCATACCAACAACAGACACTTTCAACAAAACCAGTTACTTCTGAAGTAGATTCTTCCTTTGCTGAACATTCATTCTTGAGCTCAGAATGTTCTTTATTTTCTGTAATCTTTTCAGCATCAGTAGCCTTTTCTATTGCATTTAATGACTTAGATGGGACAATACCTGTTGGATCATAGTTTTTGTCTTTGATTTTAGGAGTATTTTTTGAATCATATGCATTTACTGTTTTTTCATCCACATCCTGGGGCAGATGACTTGAAGCACTATGACTCTGACTATGTTTCCTTGCTTTGTTTGTTGTTTTAGATGCTTTATAAATAGATTTTCGAAGGAACCCTTTATAAGAAAATTCTTTTAGCTGCAGAAGTTCTTCAGCAAATGAAAGGCCTCTCTTCGCTTCAGACGCTTCCCAGTAAAAACATTTGGACTGTGGATTTCCAAACGGCACTTTCCTCACCTGTAACAGAATTAGATAACATACTTATAATACACTAAGATGAAGAAGAATAGGAGAAAGTGTAATGTTAGGTTGATGGCTTAAAAATAGTCTTCAGCTGGACTCTAATGAAAGGAAATGGATGAGCTACTTTATTCACATCTTGATAGATGCGGGATCTGTTTTGACATAATTCCAACTACCACGTTTATAAAAACATAACACACAAGTCTATTAAAAGAATATCTAGATCTAATTCACTACCTCCTCTTCCGTTCTAAAATATCACTTCCATACATGTATAGCATATCTGCAGTAATGAGCAGTCTCTTTTACAACGAGCTGGAGGTCTCACCCAGGCATTCACAGACAAGTGTCACTCTAAAACCTAGTCCACAAAGAAATCTCCATTCCAACCACATCCAGCAATAAGCCACATAAATAAGTAACCTTTTCTTTACACAATTCAATTATGGACTGAAACTGCTGTACCACATTATTCTCCTGAGCTTAAATTGCCTTCCACAATTAACTGAAATTTGGTCCTCTACCAAAATCCCCTCATCCCCACAAACACACACACACACACACACACACACACACACACACACACACACACACATCTTTGCCTGTTGCAAAGCTAAGCCAGAATGTTGAACTTGGTATGAAATTCACTCCTGGGAATTTAATCACATAAACAATTTAGAAATGAACAATTACTTTAAACTTTGGACACATTGTTTTGATGTCACTAACA
The DNA here is from genome assembly GCF_023897955.1 of Schistocerca gregaria. Classification (NCBI taxonomy): domain Eukaryota; kingdom Metazoa; phylum Arthropoda; class Insecta; order Orthoptera; family Acrididae; genus Schistocerca; species Schistocerca gregaria. The sequence continues at coordinate 761,465,514 of NC_064921.1, forward strand.
TTCATGCAATTATCCTCTTTATCCTCCTTCAGTCCAAAAAGTTGCAAGACTGTTCTACACAGTGTCTCTCAACTTGAGTAGAAGGCACAGAACACTCACTGAACCATGTAAAACTGTCTGAAAAGTACTTCTTTGGGATGTTGTCAACTTGGGTCACATTGGCTTGACTGTCAGTTACGCCATTAAAATGTTGACCTTTCATGTGAAATTTTGCACTTAGTCATTTTGTGGAAGGTTTGTACTGATAACACAAAGTCTCATAACCTACGATGATTTTTCCAGAAAGGAATTGTCTACATTTTGCGTCTCAGTCACACCGCAACAGGCATCTCCACGTTGATGTTTTCACTCGAGACTCAAGGTGTGTTCGACAAATCACACACACTTCTCTCTTCTTCAAAACATCCAGGAGAATTTTTTGAACACTTGAAATGTGGATCGATTGCGATCTGTGACAAAAATGTTGAAAAATTACTATAATCTTGTGTCCACTACTTATTGCCACCTGTTCACAACTGACCAGTGAAATGCACATCTGTTTTTATAGTTGTTATTTCCAGCTGTCACTACAGGTAAAACAAACTTGACAAAATTGTGTAAGTCCAACTATCTCTCAAAATACAAAAGAGCTCACAAGTGAAAGGAAATAAATCAGTGGTAATATCAGATGTTCAGCAGAAAGCAAGCAATGATGGCAGACCAAATAAAAGTTGAAAAAACAACAACAACATCTAATTAGTCAAATGAGGTTCTTTCTTCAGATGATACAGATAGAATAATACAGTTGAATTTCACTCTCTTTAAAAAAGCAAAAATTAAATGGTCTGTCAAGCAGAGACTGTAATACACAAGTCATGAAACGCATCTTATGTTTCAAGTACAATTACTGGCTACATGAAAAGTGTACGTAAATACATCTAAAATTCATAAGTGATTATTTTATGTGGCAAAATGCCCCAAACTTGCAACATGTTACCATAAGTACCACAGCTTCCAAAAATGAAGTTATTATGTGACTTCAGAATGACATAAAGGCTTCAAAAAATGGAATACTCTACAATAGAAAAAAGGAAGATTAATAAGAGAAAAAAAGCTTTGACAATGCATATCCACAAAAAGAAGAAAAAAAACACACATCCAGCATTTCTGATGTTGTGCAAAACTTAACAAGCCAAAAATATGCCAATGAATATAAATGGAAGCTGGTGAGATACAGTAACAGGAAAGATAGTTCTGCAACTATGTAAAGCAATGAAAACTAATTTCTATGAATAGACGATTTGCTGTTGGAAGATGTAACTGTCCCAAACTTCGAAACTGGTGTGTGACCTAGAATTAGAGTGCAGTAATTAAACAAATATTTTGAAAAGACTGAAAATGTAAAATAAGCTACTGCAGGGGCTGAGTCTGAACTCATACACAAATACAGATGAACCTTTATCCACACACACAAATTCAATAAAAAACAGCAACGAATAAATTATAAATGCCACAAAAACCTGATTCATTCAACCAGAAGTGGTAACATGGTTTCTAGGTTCATAAACAGCAGCATTATAAAAGGGAGGTCAGAGAGTGATAAATGAATCTGCAACATAAATTATCCAGTCAAAGAACAATATGATAGACATGGAGCAGTATTCAAAGACCCAAACAAATTTCTAAGTGAAAACTGCCAAAGAATGGACGGTTTGCATCTAAAGAGACTAGGATCTGTAGCATTCTGCAAGTTCGATGGTTACTGAGGTTTGCAAAATCATCAGAAACAAGTAAAATTAGTACACCCTAATGGGGGTGAAAAATCAGATGTGTTAGGTGAAAAAGGCAAAACATATAAGCCATACGTGTTACTTACAGTAAAAACTCAAGTATTTGAAAGTATCTGATAGTTCTGATCTTATAAAAATAACGGTAGCCCTAAGCCAAGAAGTAACATCAGGAAAAAGTTTGCAAGACCCAAAGCAAAGTACTGGCATGTGCTCATCTAAGTGATCCTCAAAAAAATGATGTTGTTCCATTAGAATGTCCTTTCTCTCTGTAGTAAATTCATAAATTAGACATAATACTTTTACATGAAATAATAAATCCTTCTACCATGTGTCTAAATGAACACTGGTTCAGAAAGGACAGGCATACACTAGGAAATTGATGCAAAGTCAGTGTATTCAAATAATGATGAATGAATTAACTGAATACAGAAACATTTATTTTATGGTTGTACAATAACAGACTACTATTAAAAACGAGACAAACTGCACACATGCTATTTAGTGCCTTCAAAAATCACCCTATCGATATGGACCACACTGATAAGTCATGGAAGCAATAGATCAAGTCAAAGAAATAAAATTTCTTGTAGCTTGGATAGACAGTAACTAATAACGGAATATTCACAGAAAAAAGCTGTTCAAAAGATTGAGCCATTCGTCCTGGGCTTTCCAAATCCTTGACCAGTCTTGTCATATTGCAACACCAAAACAATTTATTTCATATGTACACTGCGAGGGTCCAATTAATTCATAAATTATTTCTTCGTGGTCTGTATCTTCGAGAAGTCTATGAACCCCAGATTCGTTTGTAATTATTCTTATGTCTGTATAAGAATTCAACTTCTGCTAAAATCAGGACTCACCAACTCTTGATTTATGGGAAAGCTTTAACTATGCCTTTTTGTTGGACTAATTGCACAGATAGACATTCAAAATGGACAGACGTGGTGATAGAATTTGAAAAAGTATTAAATGAGTTGCCACAGGCAATTACAAAGGATCCTCAATGGAAATAGTAGGAGAGTGAATAGAAGTGGCTCGAATGGCTGCTGGGTGATTTCGGTGCACAGATGCTGAGTGGTGATGTGAATAATTTGCTAATGAGAAAGACTGAGAAACAGAAATAGACAAGGGAGAAATGTACACCCCTACAGTACAAGGTAGGGATTTATAACAAAGAATATAATCAGTTACTGACAACATAATGCAAATGGATTGACAAAATAATCTATTCACCATGCTGTGGCAGGGGAACACACACACACACACACACACAAAAGGGTTTAACTTTTACAAGCTTTCGGAGCCCATGGCTGCTTCTTCTGGCAGAAGAGTTGAAGGGGAAGGAAGAGGGATGAAGGAAAAGAACTGGAGAAGTTTAGGGAAATGGGGGAGTTCAGCAAAGCCACCCAGAGCTCTGGGTCAGGGGAGACTTACCTGACAGGATGAGAAAGAAGTCCACAAAAATTTACTCTAGAGAGGAATGAACAATACTTTGCATATCTCTAATTTGATCTACTCGTAACACCTTAATTTTATTATTGTGACATGTTTTCTACAGTAGGTTTGTTAAAATTCACCTTAACAACAACAAAACATTAGCATTAAATGTGGTCACTGCAGCTAACCACCACTTCATTGCGGTATACAAGTTTGACTGTTGCTGGTTTAACTTTGATATAACTTTCTTTTAATTTTTGTTGTATCTCCTGAAACAAGCGCACTTTCCACACTGAAGACATCCACATAGTTCGGACCGGTATTTTTCTGAACTACACATCTTCTATAGGAGAACTGCTCCATTTCAGTCTCCTTGTGCATAATGAATGCTTTTGCTACACAACAGTCTACAGAGTGAAACAACAATCTTAGCCACCATTTCCTACTTTTTCTGCCTGTAGCTTAGTCTGACATGAGTTTATCAAAATTACCTACATAGTTCACAATGGAATTGTAATCTTTCAACACAAGGCAACACGTGATATTCGTTATTATTCCACCTTTCATCCTGTGACTTACTGTGGACACACCTGATGGCGTGTACACTTAGAAATCATGTTGACTACCCTGTTATCTTTTCATCTATATAGAACCACTACAGCATTGCTAATTCTGTAACTGAATTCCCCTCTCTCAAGTTTCTTTCCGTCCCTGACTTTGGGTATTTTTTCCCTCTGGGATTTATTGTTCCATAAGTACGCAGACCATTGAATTTTAGGTTCTTGAACAGATTACCTGATGTAAAATGATTGTCCATGAAAATAATATGATTCTTTCCATGAAAGTCACTGGTTAAATTTAGAACCATTTCTGATCCTAACCCTACTACTGGAGACAGTGAAACTGTTCCTGAATAAATATCAAACTTCAAGTTGTATAATGATTCATCACATTACATCCACACTTTGTACCATCTCTTTATATGTTTCTCACTCATGTAATGTTTGACAGATGAGCTGCCTTTGAATTTAACCATTTCTTCATCAACAGCAATAGCAATCTTGGAATTTCCAGTTCAAATGATCTCTAAACAGACACTGTTTGTATATTCTGACTGTTTCTGCCAGGAGCCATAGAATTATCACTGGGGTGCAAGTTACTCTGTAACCAACTATATCTTAACACTTGTTTCTTGGCCCCTGCTTATCCTGACCATTGATGGAACAGCAAGCAGCACCGCATTGTTTTTAATTTGTCTCACTACTTTCACTATTATCCTCAGAATCATTACTGTTTGACATGCAACCATAAACAAAACTCGAAGTTGCACAATCTGCAGTGAATGCCGGGTCACTGTCATCACCTTCATCACTGTCAACACTGGTGTCACTAGAAGGAGTTACGTCAAGTAATATTTGGTAACATTCTTCTTTTGTTATTCTTTTTGGGTGAGACATTCTGGATGGAGAAGAACATATACTGGATGGTGAAGAATAGAGTTGGTTAGCACCACTGAACACACAGAAATCCACCTGTGAAGTATAGAAAATTCTATGTGGAAAAAAAGTAATAATGCTTGTAGATGCATGGAAGGCCAATACATAAATATGAACAATTGTTTACCAAAAATAGCCATATAAAGAGGAGCTACAGAGAGAAATGCACAACACTTCCAAGAACAATAGTAAAAATGTATGAAATATCAGCTTGTGTCATAAATACGTGGCAGAAAGACTCTACTGTGATTTTCTTGCCATCTGGTGAAACTTTAGTAGACAATTAGTTGGTCAGTTTAGAGAACTAGCACCCCTGAGTGATAAACTGAGAAAAATAATATGGTTAGCGTCCTCTCAAAGCGTCTACATATGTGGTAGGTTTTACAGAGATGCCCATCATTCAAAGTGTTAACTGACCCAGACTCAGGAAAGGAATGTACAGTGTTCAAGGTTTTGACACTATTCATTGGCAAATAAGAGAAGAGCAATAATAATACTCCAAATAAGCTCAAAAATTTTCTAGTATAATTAGCATGTTGCAAAACTTCAGAAATTTATTAATTATGGTAGGATGTAGTTACCATTTAGACAAGTCAAAACATTTTGTGAGATCATAAATATTCTCAAGTTGTACAGTATGGAAGTATGAGAGGAAAGACAGCCATAGGGAAGAAATAATATGTAGTATCATCACCACTGTATGGCCGTGATGGAGCAGGATGTATCGAAAGGAAGCCCTAGGAAAGGGATGGCATATGGTGTATGCTTAGACTATTATACGTGCTAATGTGGGTGTTCATAGGCAACTTTCAAATATTATTTTGTGTTGGGGATTGAAGTAACTGATTACACCTTAAAGTTTGGTTTAAAAGGACTGGTGTATCTAAAAAGTAATGATTGGGTGTAAGTTGAAGTGTGCATGGAGACAGCAACACTTGGAAGAGAGGCTGTCCATGGTATTGAAAATCTTTGAACCTGTTATCCTTGCATGAAAAATACTAAAGGTGTGGATAGTGCTGTGGAGTACAAATGTAGATAATAATGATCCGGGTAAATAATAAGCACACAGGACAAAAAGAACTATATGTTTCTAACTGCTGCACTGATGTTTTACCTGGTTCATTTGGCAGTGCTAGAAAATAGTAAAACTGCTTGTGGTTACACATGATTTTGTATATGCTTCCTACAGACTTTTGATCAGTCTAGAAAGAAAAACGAAAAGCACAATGGCAGCAGCACAATTTGTAGAGCATACTCTAAATAAATAATGTTATTTTCACATTGAGTTACTATAGGTGGAACCTGTTAATAACACTTGTTCATCAATAAGGGGGGAGGGAGGTGTGGGAATAAGAGACTTCCTAGACGTTTTGAAGCCAAAGTTTATGGAGGTAAATCATTTCATTGATTGAAGGTGAACTTGTACCAATTCTGGATATAGATGAACAAGCTTTACTAGCAGAGAATCCGTTTGTTTAGCCAAAACTTAAGAATTATAATGTATGAGGATTTATCAAGGAGCAAGCATTGTTTAGTATATTTTATTATAATTGTCTGAGGTATTTTGCATGAGCTCCTTGTTGTCCCAAGAACGTTAAATCTGTACTTGGTATCAAGATGCGCAGCATAATCTCCACATATATAGGGAGCGAGTGACCTTCATTACGTAACGCACAGATAAGGGACGTACATAAGAAAAATTAGTCGACATTATTCAGCAGTAAAAATAAAAGGTACACGCCGATCTTAGTTTTCTAAAATTATAATAATGTTTTAACCGATGTTTTAATATCTGGTTTTTTCTTCAGAAGTTCAGAGTTTGTTAAAAATGAGCTGTACCTAGTTGATTAACCTCGCATCAGATTTTGTAATTAAAGATATAATAAAAGCCTTTCCTAAACCAGAGATGATGAATTCTGGTTATGGCAGAAGTTGAATTTTTCTGCAGATAGAACAATAATACTCAACAGGTCAGGGGTTCGCAGACTTCTCAGTGTTGAAACCAGCAATGAGGTAATTTGTAAATTAACTGAACCCTCACAATATTCAACTATATCTTATGGCATCCCATTCTAGGGATCAGTACATAGTCACATCTTTGTGAACCAGAGGACGCTCAGAAATGTAATGCAACAAATGTCTCCTCGAATGTCCACTAATCCAATATTCAGTGATTTAAAAATATTAACTGTTCACTTTATTTATGTATTAGAGATTGTAACTTCTTAGTAAGAACCTGCATTTGTTCAGCACCAATAAATTTGCTCACAATTGGGTTCCAGTGCAATGAGCCCAAGACTAATATGGAACCTAGCTGGGGTAAGAAATATGGGTAATGTGCTCTATGATAAATTATGCTTATCATTTCATGTGAACAGTAATGTGCTGAGGAATAAAATTGAGGTCATTGCTTACATACTCTTTTTATTTGGATGATGAATATCTAAAGGCTAGTTAGTGTTAACTCTACTTGAAGCTTTATCATACTTATAGTTAGTATTACAATTTGTATTACTTTGAATGCTACAGCATATAAGTCTGACATGTAAGTTACATAATGTTTGATGAGCTGTGCTACATAATTTTATTAGAAAACCTTATTACTGTACATTATTGTATTTCTATGTGATATTTTTGTATTTCTGTGTGCATGCCTTGTCTTATCTTTTGCACACTGTACAACGTAAGATTTTTGGGACCAAAATAAATAAAAAAATATGAATTGGCAGACTCAACTTGCAGAGAGCAATTTCTGTCTGGTGAAAACCCCATCTTCATTAAAAAGTGGAGCAGTTTCCAAGCGATAAGAAAAGCTCAAGTTATTAATCAGAGAAAAATAATGTGAAATACTGACATTCACAAAACTGTTGTATACTTATGAAGCTATCCTGATGGAGACATAAAAAAACCTCCTTCAAAGCCTATAAAATACATTACTGCAAAATGCAAATAACTAGCAAACTGTAGTCATTTGTGGTAATTTCAAAATTAACTTTAGCAAATCACAAAGTACACTAATGTGCTGAGGAATAAAATTAGGGTCATTTTAGGGCGGAAATAATGTTTATGTTGATCTTTATTCCAATTTTCTGTACAGGTCCCAGAATTCTTGTAACCGAGAAGATGCAAAACTTTTTTTGATATGTGTATTTTCCACTTAAAACTAGAAAGTTAAAAAGGCTTTAGAGAAACAGCTGAATCACTTGTAACACAAATGAGATCATATGCTCAGAAATAAGGTCTCCATAGCATTTAGAAAACAGTTCATACAATGCCTTAATTTGACAGGTAATTCAGATAGTATTAAATAGTGTTCAGGAAAGTAATAAAAGTGTCAAAATGCTGGAAAGTGAAAGACTCATACTAGCTCGATCTAATAAAGTAAAAGCTTTATGAAATATTATAAAAGAGAAACATGAAATAATAACAGTAATGATATACAGATGAATGAAAATTCCCAAGTTATCACCAACTCCACGGATGTGAAAAGCTTGTTGAGCAAAATATCACTTATAAAAATTACACACACCTGAGGCCACAAACAGAACAGGATATATGCCAACAGATGTAAATCTAAACACTCTGCAGGAAAATTTACCAGATTTAGTTATAAAAATGTCCAGCCATAATTCCTGAACCGTTAACTTATAAATCTGTCCTCTGCTGGCATCCTCATTGACTGCTTAAAAATTGACAAAGTGAAACCACTTCATGAAAAAAGAAACTGTAGAGGGGTGACAAACTAAAGACCAGTTTCATTACTATCAATATTTTCCAAAATGTTTGAAATCCTTCTTTATAAAAGACTATCAGATTTATTAAATAATTACAAAGTACTGATAGAATCCTAATATGGATTTACAAGAAACCACTCAATGAAACAACAGTATTTTCTTTTGTGTACAAGGTGCTCCAAGCAATAGCAGGGTTGGCAAAAGTTTCCCCAAGTGATATTTCCTGATTTCCAGCCAAGTTAAGGGAGTGACGGTGTACAGCACATAGAGGCTTTGAAGGGCACTGAGAGAGAGTGAGCAAATGACACATTTGAAAATTATCTGTTATCGGATGTACTCCGTGGCCCAATACAGGGTGAAGGGTTATGCTGTAACTACTGAGCAATGTGCCAGAAGTTGATACAAAAAAATGTCAGTGCCAACGACAAAGGCACACCCGACACCACCGTCAGTCTGAGAGCCATCAGTGTACAAGAAGGTACTGTCATGAAACTCTGTGGGTAGGTCGTGAAACTGAAGGCGATAGAATGAGGCTGGTGTAGAGTTCTCAAGAAGTGAATGAACACCAAGGTGAACACGAGTCACCACATGTAGCAAAGATGGTGAAGGGTTCACATTCGCCATGATAGGTGCAGGGAACGTGAAGTTAATTTGCCAGAGCAAGAGCCGAAAGCGAACTACAGCAGGTAAAAGAGAAAGAGGAACACGCCCCGTGCTGGCGATAAAAGGAGTCATCGAAGAAGGAGGCACAGGATGGGTGGCCATACATGGCAGACAAATGGCATGCATACCTACTGAGGAGAAAGTCATGGCAGTAGGACAGTAGTAGTTCGGCAGCTTCTGCATACAGACTTTCAACCAGGCTTGTAAAAGGCGCCAGTAGCCAAACGGAGGTCGTGATGGTGGACAGTATTGAGACAGTGTAAGAGGAATGGACATGCACATGCATAAACTACCCATATTCTATTTTCGAATGGACAAGGGACAGGTACAAACGGAGCAGGATGGTTCGATCTGCACCCCAGGAAGTACCATAGAGGACACACAGGACACTGAGGGACTGCGTACAGTAGGCTGCCAGGTAAGACATGTGGAAAGACCAAGAGAGTTTCCTATTGAGCAGGAACCCCAGGAATTTCGTAGTTTCAATGACTGGAAGAGCAATAGGCTCTAGATGTAAAGACGGTGGGAGAAACCAACTGCGCCACCAGAAATTCATACAAACCGTTTAGTTATTGAAAAGAAAGATAGCCACTACCAATGTTTCATGAGTATGACAATCGAGACATCATTGAAGACTATGCTCATTGAGACAGGTCCATGATGAACTACAATAGATGTCAAAATGATCAACAAAAAGGGAGCCGGAGGTGCACAGTGGGAGACAGGACATTATAGGATTAATGGTGATAGTGATGAGTACAATGCTCAGGATGGAACTCTGAGGCACATTCTATTCCTGGATAAAGATGTCCGACAAGGCAGAACCCACACGTGCCTCAAAAACTCGATTTTAATGAAAAGGAGCATGCAGCTACAGAAGTCCCACGTTTAGAGAGTACGGAGGGTACCAGTCCTATAGCATGTACGGTAGGCTTTCTCCAAATCAAAAAACAAGCCACAGTCTGGGATTTCTGCAAAGAACCATTCATGACATGGGTGGAAAAAGTGGTGATGAGATGGTCAACTACAGAATGGCGCACTCGAAATCCACACTGTGCAGTGGTTATTAAATTATGAGACTCCAGCCACCATATCAGCCAGACATGAGTCATACATTCCATCACCTTGCAAATATAGCTGGTGAGAGAGATTGAGCAGTAGCTAGAAGGAAGGTGTTTGCCTTTGCCAGGTTCAGGAATGGGTATCACAGTGGCTTCACGCCGATGTCTGGGAAACATTCCCTTTGCCCAGATGTGGTTGTAAGTATTAAGCAGAAATCTAGCTCCCTCATAGTAAAGGCTGCACTGTAAGACTCATCATTCTGAGAAGAGGAGGGTATCACCCGAGCCACCTCTGCTTGTTTCCAATGAAGTAAGGCAGGGTGACAGTGGGAGGAGCTCGAAATTTCTGCAAAATGGAGGCCCAAGGTGTTGGAGATAGCAATAGGGTCTACGATGACATTATCTGCTACTGTCAGACTGGAAATTGGAGAATGGATCTTTGTCCCAGAGAGGCATCGGAGAGGAAGAGCGGGTGGAACTGTTAAAAGAACTAGTGAATGACATCCAGCTAGCTTTTTTGTTATTCCGAAGAATGCAACAACACTGTGAACCATCTCTTTGTAATGAATGCAGTTTGTCATTCGTAGGATGACAGTTAAAAATGCAGAGAGCACATCTCTGCACACAAATTGCACTGTGGCACTCCTCGGTCCACTAAGGGACCGGGATTGGCGCGGTTAAGAGGAAGTGCAAGGGATGGAACATTCTGCGGTGGCAAGGATAACGTTTGTAAGGTATTGCACCTGGTCATCACAACTGGGGAAATTGTGTTCATCAAAGGTTGCTTGGGAGGAGTAAAGCTCCAGTTGGGCTTAAGAAGCCATATTTGGGTGTGAATGGGGGTGGGGTAGGAGTCAGCAAATGAATAGGACATGGGAAATGGTCGCTCGAGTAGGTGGTAGTCAGAAAGAAAAGACCACTCAAGACGATGGCCAAGACGTGCAGTGCAGAAGGATAGGTCCAAATTTGTATGGATGTGCAAGGAGTCTGAAAGGAACATGGGTGCTCCTGTGTTAAGGCAGAAAAGGATAAGTTGATTAAGAAAGTCAGCCAAGATAGCACCTCTCGGACAGATTCTGGGAGAACCACAAATGGGATGGTGAGTATTGAAGTCACCAAAGAGGAGAAATGGGTGAGGTAGCTGCCCAGTAAGCTGGAGGAAGTAGTTCCTGGTGACATCGAATGACAGAAGAATGTAAATGGTACACAGGGAAAAGGTCAAGTGAGGAAGGAAAAGGCAAACTGAAACAGTCTGAAGATGGATAGTCAGGGAGATGGCTTGACTATGAACATCATGCCATATGAGCAGCATGACTCCTTCATGAGGTGGAGTGCCACCTTGGGCAGAAGGTCAAAATGGACCAAGAAGAAATGCAAAAGCGGTGATGAGGACACAATTTTGCTTCCTGAAGGCAGAGTACAAGTGGACGCTGTGATTCTAAAAGCAGCCGTAAATGCTTTTTGTTGGATGGAAGGCCATGAACATTCCACTGGAGGAGAGTCATGATAAGGAAAAAATTAAGGGGATGTCATCTCAGCAGCTGCTGCTTGAGAGTCTGCAAGGCCTCACTGTTATAGGGCACAGAGACAGGAGGATTCTGCTGCATGAGGTCCACAGAAGTCTCAGCTTTCTTCTGCTGTTGGCTTGCAGAGTCCAATGCAGAAAAACAGATGTTGTACTCACAGGCGACCTAGAGGCTAGCCAGGTGAAGGTATCATGGGGCGACACCATCAAAGAGGATCTTCAAGTCAGCAAAGGAGAAGACCAATTGCCTTTGTTGGACTTCTTCGAGTCTTTCAAATTAGCAGAGGAAGACCCAAGTGTTGGTTGGCTGGAGGGACATAGAAAGTCTTCACTGGTGTATTCCTTATGTTCTTTCTGGCCTGCCCGTAGTGTAACTGGTGACTTCGCCCTGTGAGGTGAGAGTTTGATGGCTTGTTCCACAGCTGGAGAAGGGGACTATGATGCCGCTATAACACTGGGCTGAATTTAAGGTCACATGTCTATGTGGCCATGTCCTTCATGGAGAGAGATGTAACAAGAACAGTACTATAAGTGCCAGAGAATGGAATGCAAAGTTTGCAACTAGCCAACAACTTGCGAGTGACTGGGTTAAGGAACATTTTCCTTTACCTGTTATCTCCTGGACAGCCCACTTTTTGAGATACACAAGACAATCTCGACAGGAGGTGGCATAGTTCCCATTGCAGTTGATACAACAGGAAGAAGGAGGCGGGCAATTGCTCTTGCAATTGCTTTGTGCGCATTCCTATCACTGGTTACACATTTGGGCAAGTGACGACAAGGCATTTGAGTGTGATTGAAACAATGACACTGATAGCAGTGCATTGGGTTCAGAGTGTATGTTCAGACTGTGAGAACCTCATAGCCTGCTCTGATCTCAGACGAAAGCACCTCTCTATCAAAAGCGAGAAAAACAGTGCTTGTGGGCACTAAAGAGGCATCTATGTTTTTCATCACCCGATATGTTTGGATTTTGAACTCAGTTAGACCACCGAGCAGTGTAGTGTAAATAACACTACAAAAAGCATTTAGAGTTCTATGGGTCTCGACATGAACAGGATAGCCATGGAGAAGCAGAGCAGCAAGCTGTTGCTGCACTTGAGAATCAGAAGTAGTCTCCAAAAGCAAAGTGCAATTCCATAAAAGAGAGCAGGAGTTCACAGGGCTGGGAATTGCATCAACACCTTTCTGAATAATAAATGGATTTACAATTGTGAAGGACTGACCGTCTTCAGTATGTGAAACTGCTAGGGACCTTGGTGCAGCTGGGGGGGGGGTCTTTAAATCATTAGCCTCATTTCGTTTACATTTTGTAGACGTTGAGTGTGAAGATGATTGTCTCATTGCAAGAAAATCCCCCATGATTGCCAGTGTCTCTAATAGTACACTTCTTTGAACTTGGGGGCCCCTTCACAAGGTGGCACACCTGCCAAGGCAGGAGTTCCCCCTTGTGAAGCGGGCCCCCAGTTGGAAGGAATGTGTCACTGGAGACACTGGCAATCATGGGAGATTTTCTCAAAATGAGCCAATTATCTTCACAATCAACATGATTGTTCACACCTCCTGAACACCTGACAGAGGGACCAATTGGCAATTTGGGAAGGTAGCAATCCAAGAAAAAACACCCCTCCCTGGGCCTGGCCTGTACCAGGTGGTACATGCAAACCCTACCTGTCGACCTGGGGCAGGGAATCATGCGTTACTTAGTCACCTGTTAGATGTCACTGTGTGGGCAGGCCTTCAGGAGCACACAGGGAGGAGGAAGAAAAACGAGGAGCCTCAAATGCCGAAGTGGAGGAAGGGCAGGAGAAGGTGGATGAAGAAAAGGAATGAAAAACAGTGGTGAGACTGCTCTTATGTCAGCTACAGACATAGCAAAACATTCCCAAAAACACAAACAACATGTTCCACAAGGGATGGGAAAAAGATTAGAAAGAAGATAGACATGCACCATGGAAGGTAAAAGATGCTGCAAAGGCTGGAGCCCCATGGTAGATATGTTCCCCGTGTCAGCAAAAGGCCCCATGGTAGATTTCTCCCCCGTGTGAGCAAAAATCTTAAGTACTAACATCAACATCTTTTGTAATGAACTGTTTTTAGGTGGAGAAAGCAAGCCGAATGTGTCTCATTAAGACCACTGTTGTTATATTATTTCAATAAAACAAAACACATTTGTGACCAAAAATACGTGTTCCTTGGAGTCGAAAGACAGATTTAAAATACGTTCACTGATCTCACAAATAACTTCCCGAAAGAAGTGTGTTAAGGCAGGGAAGAGTGGTACAAGCCAACACTATAGGTGACTACCAACAAAATGTTGGTTCTACTATGTTTGTTATTGTGTTATGTCTGTTATTTTACAGGTATTGTGTGATTTTTCTTTCGAGACATATATGAGTATATAGAGTGCAAACTGCCAGCGACTGCCACAATTATCTTCTTCTATCATTGATACTTTCAAATATATACATTATTTTCCAAGTGCCAAAATGTACTAGAATAAATAAAATGTCTATAAAACACAGCACTGCACAATGTACTTGCGGTGAGACAGTTGCAGTTCCTGAAATCAATCGCCCATGACATCTGGCCTGCTGTGAACAACCACCGTTTTGGGTCCTTGGATAAACCACAAAAATCCGCCACATTGCGTCACACTCAAACAGACCCATACTGCAGGCAGATCGGTGAGACTAGACCCAATGGGCAGGGTTAGCAAATTAGAGGGGAACAATAGGCTTCAGACTGGCAGGCCCAACTTGTTTAAGATACCCACAGAAATGGCCTGCGGTTTCGGTCCATCGTGGAAGTCCACCCTTGTGGCCAGCTATTCACATGTCACAGACACCAGACCATGCTGATCAATTCATGCAACAGATAACTTGCACAAATATGTAAGGTACAATAGGTAGCAATTCACCATAAAGATGATTGCTGAGCCACAGACAGGCACTTAGAAAAGCATCACACTCTCACAACTAAATTTTCAGGCATAGCCTTTGTCAGAAAATAAGAGCATACACAAATTCACACAATCGCTTAGACACAACTTGTGCATACATGACCGCCATCTCTGGCCGCTGTGTTAACAATCTCTGAGAATCAGCCACAAACAAACCACTCCTCCCGCCTCCCTGCCTCTTGTCAGCAGCTAGGCTAGTAGCAAGAAGTGGTGGCGGCACTGACTGCAAGCTGAGGGGAATGGTAGGAAGGAGAGAAGCAGAAAGAATGAGTGAGAACAGGAAGTGGCGCATGTACTCGCCTGTGCACAGCCAGTGACAACACAACATCTACCTAAACAAAAATGAGATTTTTACAGTGTTTTCTTGTTTTCTTCAAATTTCCCTGGTTTCCCTGACAAGTTTGAAATTCCTTGATATTCTCCAATTTCCAGAACTTGTGGCAACCCTGAATAGGTAGGCAGGACCATGTTTCGAGCATATTTCCAGATTTATCATGGCTTTTGGTAGCACCAGCATCAATTAGTTACTTAGAAAGACAGAGAATTTGGGTATTGGGGGTGCAACAATGGCTCAATCAAATCCTATTTCTATCATAGAAAACATCCATAAATATAACACATAAAGACAATAATTTAATCAAGGACAGGAGAAAATATAAAAATGCAATAAATGAAGCAGGTGAAAGGGAATACAAACACCTAAAAAATGAGATCGTTAGGAAGTGCAAAATGGCTAAGCAGGAATGGCAAGAGAACAAATGTAAGAATGTAGAAGCATATATCACTTGGGCTAATATGGATGCTGCCTATAAAAGAGACCTTTGGTGAAAAAAAAAAAATCTATATGGATAACAAGAGCTCAGATGGAAAACCAGTCCTAAACAAAGAAGGGAAAGCAGAAAGGTGGAAGGTGTAAACAGAGAGGTCATACAAGAACAAGAAATAAAAACTTTGAGGTTTTCCCGTGACACTGTAATTCTATCAGAGACAGCAAAGGACTTGGAAGAGCAGTTGAACGGAATGGACAGTACCTTGAAAAGAGGAGATGAGATGAGCATAAAAAAAGCAAAATGAGGATAATGGAATGTAGTAAAATTAAATTAGTTGATGCCGAGGCATTAGAGTAGGAAATGAGACAAAGAGCAGATGAGTTTTGCTATTTGGGCAGCAAAATAACTGATGATGGTCGAAGTAGAGAGGATATAAAATGTAGAGTGGCAACGGTAAGAAAAACGTTTCTGAAGAAGAAAAATTTGTCAACATTGAGCATAGATTTAAGGGTCACAAAGTCCTTTCTGAAACTGTTTTTATGGAGTGTAGCCACATATAGATTTGAAACATGGATGATAAAACAGCTTAGACAAGAAGAGAATGTGGTGCTACAGAAGAATGCTGGAAATTAGATGGGTAGATCACATAACTAATGAGGAGGTACTGGACAGAATTGGGGAGGAGAGGAATTTTTGGTACAACGTGCCTACAAGAAGGGATCGGTTGGTAGGACACATTCTGAGGCATCAAGGGATCACCAATTTAGTTATAGAGGGAAGCGTGGGGGGTAAAAATTGTAGAGGCAGACAAAGAGATGAATACAGTAAGCAGATGCAGAGGGATGTAGGTTGCAGCAGTTACTTGGAGAATAAGAGGTTTGCACAGGATAGAGTAGCATGGAGAGCTGCATCAAACCAGTCTCTGGCCTGAAGACCACAAGAATACTAAAGAAAATAACGCTGTAACATCCATGAAACAGATCTATCAGCGTTCAAATATGGTGCCACCAATACATATTGAGGCCAATTATATTTTTACTGTTATGTAAACAACTGGAAATAGTGTCAATAAAAATACTGAACGAAAACATCAAAGCCATTACACATTATTTAGTAGATGACTTTGAGGCAACCAACTTTGTTGTAAACTTGGAAAAAAGCTGTTGAATGGACAGGACTC